>NC_056590.1:16990989-17290989 GCF_018340385.1 Cyprinus carpio | reverse complement strand
CAAATGTATTCCACAGCAGACTTTTAGGTTCTCCCTGCCGTGGGTTACTTTGATTTTAAAGGTTAGATTTTACCTCTTTGCTTTTTTTTTTTTTGAGTGGCACTTCTCTTTGGTTTTCTACTAAGAAACAGAGGTTTTGTTGTCTCCTGAGTGTGATTTTATTTTTATTTTTTTCCTCCAATTTTGTCTGAATGTCCTCATCTATGCTTTCCCAGACCGTCTAACGTTACCCGTGTCTTTGTGTCTAGCGGTGCACGACTCTGGCCTTTGATCTTTGCATTCCATTTAATCTTGTCCTTTTCTGGAAGATCAAAACTATCGAGTTTTTAGTCCTTGAAACAAGTTTAGTCAGGCTGAGTGAGGTGCTGTTGATTTCTTTAAACGCTGTGGGTTTAATATTTAATTTTCTGTTGCTTTGTGCAGTTTAACTTTGTTGGGAAGATCCTCGGACCGCAGGGGAACACAATCAAGAGACTGCAGGAGGAGACTGGCGCTAAGATCTCTGTGCTGGGGAAAGGATCCATGAGGGACAAAACCAAGGTAATGTGTCATTGCATAAGTTTGAATGATTGTTGCAAGAACAACTTTTACCAGGGGCCCCTCACTTTTGTTGCTGGATTTTTAAGGTAGCTCTAAAAAAAGGAATAAAAGGATGTTTCTAGGCTATTTGATGCATCACGTTCTGGTTATCTTGCTGTGAGAATGAAGGTTTAATGACAAACTAAGGGTAAACTATATCTCATGAGCTACTTTTTGTGTTTTTCAGGAGGAGGTCTTGAGGAAGGGTGGTGAACCAAAGTATGCACACTTGTCCATGGAGCTTCATGTGTTTATCGAGGTGTTTGCTCCTGTTCCTGAGGCATATGTGCGCATGGCTCATGCCATGGAGGAGATCAAAAAGTTCTTGTTCCCTGTAAGTACTCAGAAATCTGCTCCAGATTCAAGAAAGACAGCCCTGAGATCATTGCAGTCAAGTGCTGATATTGTGTTTTGTCTAAGCTTTCTGTTTATAGTGCTGTGATTTATGAATTCCAAATGGACCATTGTTTAAGTCCAGACTGCCTGCATTGTTGGATTGTAACTCCACTTGCTTTGCCTGTGGCAGCAGATTAATATTTAATCTGATAAATCGGTTGTTTTCAAGCTCACTCTTGTCTAAACTGAGTGACTGAAAGGTTTCACTAAACTGTGTGTGTTTCCCTGTAAATGACTTTAACCTTTGTGCACTGTGGAAATGGCCTTATATGAGCTAGGTTTCTCATGCTGAAGTTACGTTGTCCAACTCTTTAAGAATCTGTTTTTGTGGAAAGCCACTATTTGCATGTCCTTATGTTCTTGTGGAGAGTGTCGTGTTAGTGAGCTGTGTGCCTACCTCGCAGGACATGATGGATGAGATTTGCCAGGAGCAGTTCATGGAGATGAAGTTTCTAAATGGCGGTCAGGAACATGGAGGCAGAGGCCGAGGAGGGCCACCCATCAGAGGCCGTGGAGGTCTTCCTCCTCCTGGAGTACCCAGGTACCCACACTAATGCGTACATCTTTTTAATAGATTCATTGTGACTCTTTTAGTTTGAGCTGGATTTGCATTCAGATTCTAAAACTGGTATTAATGCAGAGAAAACGTAACACTTTTTACTTTTGCAGGGGTCGTGGTATGCCCCCACGTGGTGGCCGTGGTGGACCTCCTCGAGGTGGAGCCACAAGGGGAGCTCCTGCAGGTAGAGGTGGACCATCATCCCAGCCGCCCAGAGGAGCAGCTTCCAACCGCGCCCGTCCACCCGCCCCTGCATCTCAGCGGATGCCCCCTCCACACCCTCCAACCCAAGATTCATACGAAGATTATGTATGTTTCTTTATTTTTTTCAGAATTTGCTTTGAAGATGTTGAGTGCCCTTTGGATTGATTGTTTTTTTTTTCCCCCTTCCTCTTCAGTCGTATGATGAGAGCTACACAGATGCAGGCTATGAATCCTATGACAGCTACTACAGTCAGCCACAAGCGTAAGTTAAAAGTAAATTTTTTTTTAGTACATTTGGGAGTCCAAGTTTCCTCAAAAAGACCAACTTATAATTATATATAATTTATAACAACAGCTTATAATTATTGTGGTTTATAGAGGCTTTTTGGAAACATCCCAGGGTTTTTAAAGCGCAATGTTCTTGGCTTAGTATGTGATTTTAGGAAATTCAGGCCAGGTTCTCTTGTGTAAGAGTTGTTCGTTTAAACAGTGTTTGTACTTGCTTTTTTTTTTTTCAGAGAACCAGAATACTATGACTACGGACATGGAGAGACACAAGAGGGATATGAAAACTACGGTAAGGTTTTTTTTTTTTTTCACGTTTTGAATTTTAAATGTTTTATGTGAAAGATTTAGTTTCCTGGTCTGATATAGGGTAATTTAATTCCCATCCAATGGTTTGCTGTTGCTAATGTTTTCAAACATTTATTATAGTTATTTTAAGGATGAGGACTCGTGTTACATTTGAAAACGCTAGTGTTACTGAACAGAACAGTTTCTGTATTTCAAGGTGGTTAAGGAAGTATTACTACCCGTGAGACCTCACTAAATGTTATACTTGTACATTTGGAAATAAGGCCTGATGCATAAGCTGTCTGAAATCACATACTGTCTAGTACAGTGGTTCTCAACCACATTCCTGGAGGACCACCAACACTGCACATTTTGCATGTCTCCTTAATCAAACACACCTGATTCAGGTCACCTTCTCATTAGTAGAAACTCACAGACTTGTTATGGGTGTGTCAGACAAAGGAGACATGCAAAATGTGCAGTGTTGGTGGTCCTCCAGGAATGTGGTTGAGAACCACTGGTCTAGTAGGTACTATATTTGGTCTGAAACTTTGTGACTTAAACAAGTACATTATATTTAGTATGAATATGGGTAGTATGATATTTTCAAATGCTTTGAATTTGGACATACTATAGCTTTCACATACTGTTTACATACTCAGCTACTCTGTAGTATGGAAGTAGCCATATTCGGATGCAGCACATAGTTTGATCCATAGCATAGATGTATTAAAATAAGTATGAAATAAAATGTGTGAATTAGTGCTCTACCAAAAACATTTTACATTATTTTTGAATAATTCCTATAAATTTGAGATTGAAACCATTCTAACACAGAGTCTTGCCCTGAGCACTTGCCAAGGTAGATTTGGTCAGTAATGTTTTTAAGGTGGGACTTAGTGAAGGTCATTTACACCTTGGTAAGCTATAGTTTGCTTGCTGTTAATCTTATACACTTGCACTGTGTGTTTGGTCCCGCAGCTCAAAATGACTGGAACGGGACACAGCACTCTGCTGCCGGTGGAAAAGCTCCCCCTCAGAGACAGACTAAGCCTGGGTTAAGGGAGCACCCCTATGGACGATACTAAATCTGACTAGTGGAACGTCACCCAACGCATCGCCATGACAACTGTTTCCCATGGCAGCTCACGCTTTAAGCTACCCGACAAAAGTAATTGTCCGTTTGTTTTTTTTGGTTGCGTTTTTTTACTCCGGACTTTTTTAAAAGAAACTTGACAGAACGGCATTTGAATGCCTCAAGAATAAACACAAACTTTAGAAGGATTCGGTTAAACATGGCTGTTTTTTTTTTTTTTTTTTTTTGGTTAATTTTTATAATTTTTTTTGTTTGTTTGTTTTTGCCAGTATCTCTTCCTCTGATCATACCTACCCTTGCTTTTTTTGCATATGTCGATGGTAAACATTTGTTCCTATGATTGGAAAAAGTATTTAGCTGAAAGGTAAATCCTAACAACTGTACAGCCACTTTTTTTGTGTCTCAGGACGCCACTTTAATTTGTGTTACCTTTAAAAACTCTGCTGAGGTGCAGTTGCAGATTCCCATGTAGGCTACATTTCAAAATTCTGTTTAATACTAGCATAGCAAAAAGACCCTAAACGTAATGTCTGTTTTGTAATAAGGAGTATAAATTACTGAAATGCAAAATGTCTTTAATGGTTTTTCCAACAGCCATTGATTATTCCTCATTTGATTTAAATAGCCTTAAAAGCTGTAAATGTAGATTTAGGCCTCAATATTTTTCCTTGTATCTTTAGAGTTTTGAAATATAGCCCAATTAGACGCTGTTGAGATGGAATGTCCTCAAATCCTTAATTTGTTAAAATTAGATGTTACTTTTCAAAAATGTTCTGCTGAATAACCCATGTTTGGCTACTTATGTTTAAAAGAAAAAAAAAAATCAAACATGTCAGATTATCATGGATGACACCATGCTATATAAACTGCATGCACAAACTGCTTTAAAAAGGATTTGGACAACAATCTCCACAAGGGTCATCTCTTTCTTATGTAAAGGGATACTGCAGCTAAAACCAACTCTATTGTACATAATTTAAAAAGGAAAAAGAAAAAAAAACAACAACCCACATCCAAACTGTACTTTACTGCCATTTAGTATTTGTATCCTCTCCATAAAATGCAGAATGACACATGTGTAAGCTTGCCTAAATAGGTAACTAAATCTGTCCAAAACCTGTTTTGCAGCAGTTGTCAATAAAGCCTAGATTGTTTTTTATGAAACTTTAACCTGGTTTATTTTTCTTTGTCTTCATAAAATCTGAAATGGCCTTTTAAATAACTTCTAAGCTCCGGTTCCAACATTTCTTCCTCTTCAAAAAAACAGATTTTAAATTTAAAACAATGCATGTAGTTTGAAGACATAAACTACAATAAATGAGTCTGTTTAAAGTGTTTGATTTGACAATTAAAAGCACACCTTTAATGTTTCTCTCTCTTTTTATACTTAAAAAGGACCCTAGAGGTAAGACCTGTGCTCTTTAAAATAACCTGGATAGCTTCCTAATGTCTATAGAGAGAACTAAAGCATTCGATGCTTGGGTATGTATTAAACTTTTCTTGAATGACATTTTATTTTTGGTCTCACTCAGAATAAGAAATGTATTACAGCCTGAAATAATTTGAATTTAAAAGTTATGCAGGGGCCATATTTGTCAAGACTGATGCAAAGACAAGTTGGCTGCTTTTAGCAAAAAGGACAGGAGAGGACGGTTAAACTTTTAAGTGCAGCATTGTAAAGGTAACCCTAACCCTAAATTTGTAAGTGAGTAGTGTTACATTTATATACTTAAAACTGTTTGGTAACAGCGTGCAATGATTTAAAAGATTCAGTCGTTTAAAAAAATATAAAAGTAAATTGGAAAAAAATATACAAATACGCATTAAAGATTTTGCTTATAATAATATTTCTGTACTAACATTTTAGAGCAGAACTGTAATGCAACTCATGCTAAAAGTACTCAGTGTCAAATCTAGATCCATCTGTATGTAATGCTGCTCCTGTTTTTTTTTTTCTTTTGCGATTTAATTGTTTAACGTATTGAAACACTCAAATGTCCTACCTGAAGAATTTACCTGGAAAAGCTTGAGTTGCATGACTCAAACTTGGCAGATTGCATGAGCTTCCTCAATACAATATAGTTTATCATGGCAGTGTTTGGTTATTTGCTCATAGCGATCTCTCTTCCCTCAGGTTGTGATGCCTGGAAATTCCTGGAAATGCAAAGTTTAATTGAGAATGTCAGACCTCTCCTCAGGTCAGTTATCTTTTCCACTTAAACATGCATCAATGCTTGTTCATTAAAAAAGTTGTTACTTTTAATTGTTTGTACTCTGTAGTTTTCATCCATCTTAATTCTGATGAGTCAAAGCTTTCCAAATCTGCATGTTCTGCAAGAAGCACTAAATGGCACAAAGTTGCACTGCCCTAATGGGCTTGCTTTCCGGGTTACACTGTATACTCAGCTCTGTAATTACTGGTAGCTCCAGTGACTTAATGTGATGAATGTACTCATCATGAAAGATGATTCAAATGTCTCAGAGTTGTGTGTGCTCCTCTCTCTTGCTTGCTTTGCTGATCGACTTGCTATTCTTCTACAGGAAAAGACAAGTGTTTGTTTGCAGTGTAAGAACAATCTTACTTCTGAACACCAGCTGCCTTTAAGGAACCATCTGTGGACAGTCTGACCGAACAGCTTCTGAACTGGGTGGAATGGCAGAAATCGATGGTCCTGTCGACTAAAGTTTGAACCAGCAACCTCTTAATGGGTTAAAGCTGAAAAGTCTTGAGTTCTTGGTGGTGTTTATATTGGCTCTCCAGTTGTAATGCAAGGTTATTTTCTCTGTGCTGAAAGTTTCTCTTTTCTGTTCACCTCATCCAGTGCTTTCTAAGCACGCTTTACTTTAAATGGACTACTTCTGTTCATGTTGGCTATGAAATTATTTTAACAAGCTCAAAAATTCTGTCCAGGCTCTCCAGACGTCTACTTCAGACAATACTCCAGTGCTTTATTCTGCAAGACAAGCATGTCTTCCTTGCTCGGAGGAACGTACATGCTAATTTAGAGCTGTCCAGCCCCTATCTCTTTGCACAGACTTTGTCCTTTAATTGCCATGGTAATTTTCATCGTGCTTTTGAGTAGATGTGTTTGAATGGGTTTATGCTGGTGGAGCTCTAATGTTTTTACCTTCTGGATAAAGGTTTTTCTTGCCTTAATTGAGAGCTTTCCATAAATTCTGCTTTTCTAATCCTCGCTGTATTTGTGTCACTGTTAGTGTACATTGCTGTTGCTTCCATCTTTTGCTCCTTCCCTCCCTCCCTCCAGTGCACATTGGATTTGAGCCTGTCACTTTGACCAATTACCATCGCTGACAGTGTGTCCGTCCCCCCGTGGAGCCGCCACTGGTTGCCGACTGGCTAACAGGACTAATGCCTTATTGCATTAGAGACAAATCAGTCCTCGGCACAGATTTTAATAAGCATATGCCACCGCTCAAGTGCCATCGAGCAATTGGAAATGGGTGTGTGTGGGTAGGTGGTGGACCGATCCGTATGCAGGCTTCACCGTAATGAGAAATCGCAAAAGCAGATAATGGAAATATTTAATTCATTTCCCAGACAGATACTAGGGGGTAAAGAAAACTAGTCTTAAGCAGGAGGAAATATTCAAACCCACTGTGTGCACTTAATGGGTCTTTGTTTACATGGTCATATCTATTTATGTCAGACATGTATGGCTTACAGCTGCTGGGGAAATGCCTCTGGGGTAATGTGCAAGGAATGTGTGGTGGTCTCAAGCCGGGGCATTGTGGCTTGGCAGCTCTTTCCTCTTAACACATTGTGCATGCTGAAAACAGGAAGCATGGCTTTGCGAATGCAAATGAAACGCTCACACCACTGACTGTCTGTCTTCCTGCATGGCTATTTTGCTAGTTTCACACCTAACCAGTACACACTCCAGGGAGTCAGGGTTTTGAGTGCACGGGGAGGAGTTGTGACTGTTTCTGGCTCACCTCCTGGAGAGCCATGGCTGCTGGCCACCTCCTTCAGTGTGAAAAGCTGGTAATATCTAAGCCTCCTAAAGGTCTCTCTCATTGTGCTGTGATGAAAATGAATTGAATCCATCCATGTGGAATCTGGCTTGAGTAATCCGTAGCCCTCCAGGACTGAGAGTTGGACACCTCCACCTTGGTTTTCACTGAAGTAACATTCCATTGCATGTTTTCCAACATCCACATAAGCAGACGCACATAACACAATGTCGGGAAACAATGGGAATTGCTTGGGATTAGTGATGAAATACAAATGCCAGGAGTCTGTATTCTTTTGTTTCCCAAAGAGATTGATTGAGCCTGTATTTACAATTCAGCTAAACTGGATTTGAGCTTACTAAAGTGCCTAGTTGTTGGCCTTATCTCAGTAGAAGCAAACTAAACCTGTGGGGTCAGAGAAACCATTCAGTGACTTTTTCAGAATTTTTCTTTACATTTGAAAGTCATTCAAACTTGTTTGGAAGTTGGTGCAACCAAGAGCACACACACTCAGCCTGCATATTATGTATGACTACAAAGAGAATACTTAAATTCACAGATGTTTTTACCTGTTTTGTCAAAAATAAAAAAAATAATTC
Source organism: Cyprinus carpio (assembly GCF_018340385.1). NCBI lineage: Eukaryota > Metazoa > Chordata > Actinopteri > Cypriniformes > Cyprinidae > Cyprinus > Cyprinus carpio. The sequence continues at coordinate 17,283,011 of NC_056590.1, read as the reverse complement.
ATGAAGTGGCTCTTATGTGTCTCTTTCAAAGCTTGTCTTCATGTCTCTTGATGGCTTCTCCTCAGGGTTTCAGACTGTGACTACAGTGGACTTAAATGGAAAAATGTTCAACAGTACAGTAAGTCGGTGTATATATATAAAAAAATAGTGCGGTAAAGAAAGAAGCAGTGCACCCAATCAACTACCGTGTTTATAAAATGGTTCTGCAACTTGACTTCCCTTGAAAATTTTACGCTTTGTTTAAAGCAAAGGTCTTCAACCCTAATCAAACACACCTGAACCAGCAAATCAGGGTCTTCAGGATCACTTGAAAATCACAGGCAGTGTGTTGAAGCAGGTTGGAAATGGACTTAGCAGGAAGGTGGGGCTGTATCCAAAACCAGCCCCTCTACCCCATTCAAATTTTCTTAGATTACTCCACTAATATAGTCCCTTGAATTGACACTTAGTTTGGCAGAAGTGCTGCAGATGCCATTGTCTGTTGATATGACCAGAGTTCATGGGTGTTCTCTATCAGCTATTGATAAAATATGGTGCATTGTGGGATTGAATGAGTGCGCTTGATAATGTCCACAATGATTTGGACACCACTACAAATGACTGTCCCTTTTATGATGGCAATTTCGGAGGGTTGAAGACTTCAGAATTAAAAGAACATTTACGGTTGAATATAGTTTATATGAATAGCATCTGTTGCCTGTCAGTTGCCACAGAAAAAAACATACTGGCTTATACCTCAGATTGTAAGATCAGCAGAAATCCATTTGAAGTGGATGTCCATGAGGCAGCTGTTGTACAGATTCCCCATAGACTTCCATTGTAAGTGCAAGCAACATTCAGACAATCTGTAATAACTGCTTGTCCTGCTGGTTGCTGTGCTGAGCATGTTTTGAAACCTATGAGGGTGAATAAGACATTAATCATTCGGCTCTCATGAATAAATTAAGTCTTGTGTACTTTTAATGCACAACGAGGATAAGCCGGGCTCCTAGAAAATGATGTTTAGCTCAAACCTTGATGTAAGCAGGGTCTGTTGAGCAATTGTGGTGCTTTTAATGGAATGTGTGTTTAATGAGAGTGTGCTCAGGTATCTGGTGCAACAGATGAGGATCAATGAGACATGCAGGGTGCTACTCAGCTTGAAGGGAAGTGGGCGCCGGTCTGCCCTTTGGCTGTGCTCAACAAGCATTAAGTTGTAGAGAAAGTATCATGTTTTAAGGTGTCTTTACACAGCCAAATTCAGTATAAAGATGCATTGGCACATAAAATTCAGACTAAATTACGTCTGCTCCAATCTACCTCAAGCCCTTGTATCAAAGTATACAGTTGTAATAGCTGTGTAAATGCATTAATGGCACTTCAGAGCAGCATTAAACCGTCTGCATAAAGATACCAAAATACCACTTCAGAAGTGCTTCTGTGCCACCTTTTTGGTGATAAACTCATGGTGTTGCTGAAGAACCTTAGCTTTTAGTCTTCATGTATTTATAGATGAGTAATTACTTCCATCCTTGTGTTTTCAGAACATAATTTGGCAAAGTTAAATGACTAAAAAGGAAACTGTTCTCATTGTGACCTACAACCCACGTCGACGGTACAGATCCGCCCGCTCTCATCCTTCCTCTTTACTGGTCTGCTGCCAATATGTTCGCTCTGAGTGAGACTGAAATGGCAGCAAAGCCTTAGGAGCGTTTTCATGTGGAAAGTAGTTGCAGTTGATGCAGTTTATGCTTTTTATCGTTAGTATTTCCAAGCATATCCACCTCCTCAAGCTAACCTCGGAATGACCTTTTAAAGATCGTTTCTTGTTGGGAATCTAGTTTAAATCCAACGGTCTGTCACAGGTCACCGCAGCGGTCTTCGTTGACATGTCCGCGCATGCTGTTTCTCTTCTTTCCTGTTCACATGGAAACCCTGGTCCTCATTAGCTCACGCACTTGACTCCAGACCCCTCTCTGCGCTTCCACGGGAGCGAATCCCTCGGAAGCAATTTAGGGCTCGATATAAATCAATTTTTATGTTAAATAGTTGCCTTGAAAGGAGGTGTGGGGGTGGGGAAGTGTGTGCTTTACCAAGCCGTAGGCTTCCCACACGTCCCTAGTGTTTTAGTCACAACGTTGACCACTGCAGGCTGTCTCTGCCTTCCTCTCTCTCACTCTCCACAAGTCTTAGTAATTCACCTCGCTTGCTCATTCTCTCCTGCCAACCTGCAGTTTTCTTCTTCTTCTTCTCTCTGGTCTCAGGTTTTGACCCTCTGCGGTTGTTGTGCCTTGCCTTTGGCTCAGCTCTAATTTTAGTAGGACTGAAGAAAGTCTAGCTGGGGAAGGTTGAGGGGTCTTTCTGCAAGGCTCAGACTTCCAACCTAATTACCCATCCTGTTACCTCAGTATCAGCCTCCCTGCAGCATACACATCCAGCGGACACAGTGGTGACTCAGTCACCTCTCCATAGATCAGAGCTTTTCACTGAGAATAAGGGCCGGATTCCAGTGCAATTGCCATTTTGGTATTGGAGTGTCAACTGAAAACATAATTTGGGAAATTGGAGGTTTGATTGATATTTTATTATATACCTGTCACAAATTTAAAGGTGCCATGTGTAAAAATTGAGGTAAAAATATCCAAAAAATGACCTACACGCATCAAAAGAATGAGAAGAAATAAGGGCGATGATGTCATTAAAAAAATGTCAAGTTATAGTGCTGCAGAGATATCAACCTTAATTAGCATTAGCATTACTAGCCACGGCCCGACAGGTGTCGTAATACCAGTTTCGGCCATGGGAGGCGGTATGCGGGCAACATAACCACCAGCCAACCTGCAATACACGAATAACTCGCACGGCTTGTGGGCGTACTTGAACCTGATGTCAAGCAACCGCGCTCGGAATCACAAATCAAATCCGATAAGAAAAGGAGCCGAAACAGAGTAAACATCGGCACTGCTTTCCATCGCTGGAGACAACTGATGGACTTGAAAGAAATGAGCTTCGACTCCGAACTTGCAACATTTCTTTTGGATTGGTAAGTAAGATGCTGTTAGTATTTCGCTAGAAGTTTGTTTTATATGTTTGAGTATTTTTTTCAGGAAGTTATAACATAGAAATGTATCGAAGGCTGTTCGATAAACGTGCTAATGTTAGCGCTGGCTAACCGTAGCTGCGTTTGATAATTAGCTAGCTATAACTTACCCACAGATCCGATCCGGTTTTCACCTGTTATCTACCAAAGCCCGTCTCTACCAAGCTGATGCTAAAATGTAACATTACCTAAGAAGCTTGAAATGTCTTCGATGATAATGAACCCGAGAGAGAGAGAGAGAGAGAGAGAGAGAGATAAGCAGCCGCGGCGCGCCGCGCAGAGCGCGAGCGCGCCCCGGCCGCGCGCGCACATCACTCACTATATTCAGAGCGGTCAAGTTTTTGAAAGCGTGTGAAAAGAGTCAATTGCGTGTGTCTCCCCACGGTGAATGCTTGAGAGTTGGCAGCTCTGGTTACGTTGGTTGGCGCTAGCTTGGTCAACATCAGCTGTCTGATGTTGACCAATGATGTTGACAGAATGCTGTCTGTCAAATTAATTTAACTCAAATAATGTGTATATAAAACTCAAAATGTAATATGAACATATTCACTGGTAAAGGTGAAGGGGAGATCACAACTTGAGCTTGAAGATGTCATGTTTCAAAATCACTTGACATCACCCAACCTTCCTCTGGAGGCAAAACGTCCTTTAGGCTTCGGCTATGGCTCTAGGGTTGTTGTTGTGAAGGTAGGGGCGGAGCATAGAGACTATGCCGTTTCTCGTTTGTTACTCTAGAGTAGACCAATTCACTTTATTGAGGCATACTGCCCCCATCTGGTATGGAATGTGGAGTATGACTTGATTTTTTTGCCAGACATTACACATGGCTCCTTTAAAGGGAGACTAATTAAAAGGGTAAATAAGAGTTGCCAATTTGAGGAACTGTGCAATAGTGACTGTGGTTGATACAGCAAAGTATCAACCACAAAAGGCCAACAAAACCAAGGTCATGGGTTTGATTCTCGGCGTGCATGACATATTAAAAAAAATATACCTTGTATACCTTGAATGCAGTGTAAATCGCTTTGGATAAAAGCATCTGCCAAATGCAAAAAATGTAACATTAGATGTGAACATGATTAATCAAGCAATGGTCAATATGTCAGTCTGTCACTAAACCTATATTATATTATACTAAATTTGCCATTAGGGAGACTATTGATCTAACTAGAGTCTTATTTTCCCTCTCGCCTAAGGAGTACCAGGATACTGCAATAAGCTCCTGAATACACAATTTATCATTCCCCTTAACCTAGATGAGCAGAACTAGTGGTTAAACAGTTTATGTCTGGTGTCTTTGAGTTCAAAACTGGTAAGAGAGCTGCTAATTTGAGTCATTTGCATTTATACAGTAGGTAGCTGCATCAGTTTCATTTTATTCTGGAATTATCCACATTGTGCTTTTTAATGGTGCTTTCTAAGACAAGCATTACTATTGCTCATATTTAAGAGTTTGGGGTTTGAACCAATAAGTATTACAATGAAGTATTAAACTTTGGTCACTTTGGTAACCATGAGATTTGGTGATGTGGAGTGTACGTTTCTAATTGCTCCTATTGTTTCTCTGATTTTCCACTTGCATACCGAATTAATGGAGATCATGACAAAAGGCTAAAATGGGAGGTAAATCTGTGCTCATTCACATCAGTGATCGCTATGTTTGAATTGACAAGACCGTGATCTGAGTGAAGTGCTGGTGTGTCTGCAATATCTAGACCCATATCCAGGTTTGGTAGTGTGAGATGTTTTGACTGGAATGCTTTTTTTTAAGTAGTTAGCCAAATAGCTAAATCCAGTGTTTGACAAATTTATATCAAACACAATTTTTCAAAACACAATACAATTTATATAAAAGTTGAGGGTCTACTTTCCTAATGTAACAGATGGAAAACAATATTTAAAAGGAATAATATTTCAAATTTTATAGTATTTGTGAAAAGTACCCGGATGATGTACTACTGGCGAGATTCTGAAGTGTGCATTTGATAGACACTTTACTATACCATGAGGAAGGTAACATTACAAAGTCAACATGCCAGATGTAGTACATCCAGATGTAATTCTTACTGCTACTGTACTTACTCAGCATGCAATTTTGGATGCACCTAAGGACTCAAATTGACGAATCACATCAGATTATAGTGCTATAAATGCTAAGGTCTTAGGTTCGATATCCAGAGAATAAATGAAATGCTAAAAACGTATGCCTTGAATACAGTGTAAGTCGCTTTGGATAAAAATAAGGGGGGGGGGGGGGCCTTTTAATTTACATAAACCATTTGAATAAACTGATTTACTAGAATGAATTTGGCTTTTCAATGCTTCATATAAGAGAGTGTAAGAATGGACCATTGAAGTAAGTGCATTTGATTATTCCCTCAGATGCTCAAAAACATTAGCATTAGAATTTGATTGTGCTACACTGCTGGATAAAGTAGTACTGAAAAAGTTAGACTTGTGAAAATAGCTGAACTACTGTAACTGCTGAAAAATGTAGTACTTTTAGTTAGCAAGCAGTAGCGGCAACTTATTTCTGAGTAAACTATCCTTCTGAAGCCAGCATGAAAATTTAAAGCCTTCAGTTTAATTGCATATGCTTTGCCATTCACAATGAGAACCTATATGGATACTGTAATATGTAAATACTTTGAACACAACTAATGTGTTTTTTCACAGTAATTTCGCTGAATACATTCCCCATGAAGACTGTGAATGGAAACAGTGCCCTGCTTCCACATGACTTGGCTGCAGCTGGTGAACCTTTTAATCAATGCTTGGAACATAAAACACCTCAAAGCGTCGTCCTCCTGCACTGCCAAGGCCAACGAGAAAGAGGTTTGAAGAATGTACTCTTGGAAATATTCCTACTTTAGGTAATAGAACGTGTCGACTGTTGCTGCCTGGCTTTCTCCCACCCTCTCGAGCTGTCAAACCGAATTGAGTCACATCTGCTCTCTGCATTCCTTTGAAGACGAAGAGATGAGTTTAGCAAATAAACCAGCTGCCTGTAGGGAAAGCCAGCACCTGTAACGAGGGATGTCATTAGCCACCGACTAGACAACCATGTCTGCATCTCAGCCTCCATCCGTAGCGTCCCTCACCCGTCTAGCTCACCACAGATACCTGACCCATCGTTCTTGGCGTCCCGCACTAGGTTTTAAGCTCTTTTGCTGGCTCTGCTGTCTCTATCTGTTTTGTCTCAATTTTGCCCTCTCTATCTCTCTTTGTGCAGCGCTCTGTCTGACAGGATGCCTATTTCTGAGTCACAGCCAGACTCATGCTCCTATGGGCCCGCTCATTTTATTGATCTCTCTCAAGTCTTTTCTGTCCTCGTTAGTGAGAGAGAGCAAGCTGGGGGCTCGATGCTGTAGTACCGCAGGCTTCTCTTTTGCTGTTGGCTGGTTGAGAATCCAGTCCAAGTTGTGATTGATGATCTCTGTGCTTCTGCCGGTGTTCAATGGGTTGGTACCCCTGCCCAAGGGTTTTATACAAGATTCTGGTGCGTGGACTTTTTAGAATTAAAACCGTTTTGCTGATTCTCTTGCTTGCGTAACAGACGGTTTGTCAGATAAAGTGGGCTATTGTGGAAGATAAAGCTCCTTTGATGATAAATCCTTAGATTTTTATTTTTTTTGCCTCTGTAGGGAGTCTGCTACATGTTCATGAACTCTCAGAAATAAAGGTACAAAAACTTTCACTGGGGCGGTACCTTTTCAAAAGCCACACCTTTGTACCTAAAGAGCTCATATTGGTAACTTAAAGGTACATATTAGTACCTAAAGTGTACTTATTAGTACCTAAAATGTACCACCTCAGTAACAGTTTTTGTACCTTTTTTTCTGAGAGTGTGGGTCATGTGTCTGAATCGGGCTTGACGGGAGGGAGGTCTGCCATGATTGTGCAGTGACCTGAATGGAGTGTGCGATTCAAAACTGGAAGAGCTTCGCTAGCTTGCACAGGACTGTATTTTTAAGGTCTCTCGTATTCCGGCTGAATAAAAATATTAGAAAGATTAATCTAACAAAGATGTGCCATATTACACCGTAGAATGTAAAAACAAACAAACAAACAACAACAACAACAAAAAAACTTTGCATTTACAAAATTAAGCTTTTCATTGACATTATTTTCATGACAATATATAAAAAAATATATGATTAATATTATGTAATATTCCCTTATTAAATATTGAACTGATTACTATTAGTGACTTATATATTGATATTGTTCATGACAATATATTAAATGTTAATATTTAATATTCAATTAAATTATCTAATTACTATTTAATTGTAGTCACTTTCCATTAAAATTATATTAATTACATTATGTTCATGACAATATAGTAAATAATATACATTTATAATTTAATATTCATTTATTAATCGCATGATTATTAATTTTAGTCACTTTTAGTAATTTTTTTTAAATTACAATTAAGACTGAAGCATTCACTCTTCAAAAAGTTGTCCATGCTAGTCTTGCACTATATTGTTTTGTGAAGGCAAACAATAGTTTTTTTTAGGAGAAGCAAATATTGAGGTCATTTTTCACTGTGAATTGTTAACCATTGTGACGGAATCACTGAGTCAGTGAACTGAACTGGATCAGTGTGATTCAGACTGGCTTGATGAACCGAATCATCACAATTCACTGAAATAGCATTACTTCTCTCATGAACTACACAAGACCTAATGTCTAGACTTTCAGTGAATAATGAATTGAAACTAGCTTCAGAAGATTTTGAATAGCACACAGGTTGATTTTTTATGGTGCTTTTGTATCCTTTTTTATTTGATTTTTATTTTTGGGTGAACTAACCCTTAACGGTCCTTTTAACAGTATTGATTTATTTATACAAAATATGATTTCTTTTGACTATTTCTTTTGTTTTGGGGAATTCAGTGTAGCCAGGATATTTCTTTGACAATATTTAAGAGACTCACTCACGTATACTTGACTTAGCTCTGTCCTTTCAATCTTTTTCCGATGTCTCTTTGCTCTTTTTGTCCCCTGTCCTCCATAAATAGTGCAGCAGCATGCTGTCGTGCAGTGTCTTCCAGTGCCGCTGTCTGTGTGGGCCTCAGGCTGAGTCTGTTCTGTGGCCCATAGTGGCATTAACACTCCCTCTGAGATGAACACACACTCTGCAGAAGCACTAGCACAGCTGGCACTTTACACTCAAACTCCTGACAAGACTAACCATGGAAATAAACACGTATATTGTCAGTGTGTTTAGTTTCTTCTCACTTTTTCCTCTTTCAGACTGCCTGACAGTATGACAAGAAGATGCACCGCACTGAGGGTGGAGGTCTTCGTGTACATGCTTACTAATGAGATGGTTCTCTCCATCTCTCTTGTGTCCTTCCCTCTTAAACCCCTTCAGGCTGGGTTTTAATCTTTTGTAAAGGAATCTTGGCATCAGTTCTACCTCTGTAGTGTAGACTGTTGGGTCTGTGGAGTTTCTGGAATTGGGTGTGTGAAATATTTCAATGTCGTAAACAGATAACACTCCTATCCCTAGATTTGTTAACTAATTAGTTTTGCTGGTTTCATTTCACATCCCAAATTTGTGGGGAATTAAACACAGTACCAGTATTGTTTATCACACACAAGTAAACAAAAATGTCCTCAAATGAAATGGTGAAATATACTGTATGTATATGTATGTTATAGACTAGGGTTGTAACGGCATGATTTTCACGGTCTGATAACAGTCTCAGAAAATACTAGTTTCACAGTCCCGCGCTCTGCGTACTATATAATACACTGTGATTTTATATTAATTCATTTGTAAATACTCCAGATACATTTTTCTTGGTGGAAAAAATCAACTATGCTGCCTGTCAACTATAACTCATTCAGCCTATAATATTCACACTCAAATAAAAATGCTGTATGGCTTACAGTACAAACATTTAATTGCACACATCACAAAAACGTACAGACCCCAAACTTGAGGTGGTTTTTGACTTTCGAAAAAAGGTTGATGTGAATAATGGGAGTAAAAATGCGAATAAACTCCTGCAAGCGCATCAAAAAAGTCATGTGACTTTGCGCTATGAAACGGAAAACCTGACTAACCAGCGGACCGATCTCATTCCACAGCATCTGAAATGTTGTTATGGTCATTTGAAAATGCACGTGCAAAGTCTGTAATCAAAGTATTTCTGTATAATTGCCTCCCAGAAATGTCTTACACGACTGCGTTCCCAAACAGCAACATCCCAAAAAGCAATGACCTCATTCACTGTGTTTCGTCTGCTCGCTCTGAGGCGCAAGTATGAAAATTATTATATTTTTCCTACTTTTCTTAGTGATTTATTGTGCCAGTTTATCAGGAAGTGATGATTTTGTTCTCTTTGACTCGTTGAATGGAAACAGTGCTTGTTCGCAAATGTTTTATGCAATATTCCAGGTTTGCGCTTAAGTTACAATCACAACTTCGGATGGAAACCCGGCTAATGTGTCCTATACAATATATGTCTAATTTGAAATGCTTCTACCAAATTACAGGAATATGTAACCCCCCCCCCCCAATTATGAATTCTGTGTTTTCTCCACTTGATTATGTAGTTTAGCACTCATGACAGCAGTAAGCTGTGACTGACCAATCAGATCCAAATATTCCTGAGAGCTGTGCATGTAATATTATATAGACTCCACTCAGAGTCATGCATTTTTTCAATTTACCTTGTGAGAAAGCAATACTCCATGGTGTTGTTGAATAGGTCTACAGGGTCATGTCCGTAGCACCATCAAAATAGTCCTTTTGAGATTCACAGTTTGTCATTTTACGAACGCACCAGCTTACTTTGTAAGAAATCAATGCTATCACACTGTTTTCATAATCGCAAGCGCTCCACACATTTTATATGGAAAATGATATTACTCTTCAATATAGAATTATAAAAGAAAAAAGCTCTGTGCCTGAGATTTATCTCTCTTCCTCTCTCTCTCCCTCTCTCTCTCCCTCCACCTTTTAGCAGCTGCTTGCACAATCGATCAGTTTAAAATTGCTGCCCCTCAATTATGCAGTGTGTATGTTTTGAAAAGCAAACATCCAATTTGTGAGCGGTTTTGTTTGACCTCACAGTTGATGTGGCCGCTTTTGACCTTTGAACTCTGACATTTTCTACTGCTTTTTATTAGATGCTTTAGGTTATTTTTAAGAAGCACAGAAAGCTTGAATTCATCTGTGTATAGCTTAAATACTGAGATGGCAGGTGATGCAATTCTGCTACAAGCACAGCTGCTCTTCTGAATCTAGTTTTTCTCTAGTCTGCTGTTATATAAGAATAGGTATTTTAGTATTAAATGAAATGTATTTCACAGCCAATTAGCACAGCTAACAAAACTGGGGGATTTCTCACTTTGATTTAGCACTGTGCATAAGCCATCTTTCTTTTTGATGATGCTGGTATATATATATACTTTAAGTTTTAAAAATCTGAAATCAAATTTTTTTCTTTTTCATTTTAACCCAGAAATAAAGTTTAAGAATTTGAACATTTTTAAAACAAACGATACGACAGAAACATAGGCAGCCAACCAGAATCCATCCGACATTAAAGAGCTTGAGCATTTAATGAATTTATAATAAACAGAACATTATCATCCATTGGTGTGAATGCTAATATAGTTATCTTTATAGTTACAGAGCATGTTTTTTTTTTTAATTAAAAACGTGAGACAAAGGCAGTGGAATGGGGGAAAAAAATGTCGAAGCCAAAGACAAATTACCAATAACTAAAAAACATAAAAAATAAAAAACACAAGATCTTGAGTTTTTTTTATTTTTTTATGCTGCAAAAGCACAATGGTCAAACAGATCTAGTGCATGTTTACATTAAACATAAAAACAAATAAAAAATACATACACATATATACACCGATTTTTCTGCTATATATATTATATATATATATATATATATATATATATATATATATATATATATATATATATAATAGCAGAAAAATCGGTATATATATATATATATATATATATATATATATATATATATATATATATATATATATATATGTGTGTGTGTGTGTGTCAGCATAAAATCTGTGTAAAAAGAAGCACAAATTACAGTTATCATACAGGAGAGGCAATTTCAGCCCTATTATACTGTAAAGGCAGTTTCCTCAACCTGTCCCTAGTAACTAGCCATTTTAAAGAAAAAAAAATGTCAATGTTTAGGGTCCTCAAATAAGGCAGTTGTTAGTGGTTCTTTCACACTGGGCGATCTGAGGGATGCACCCATGCTCTGGAGTTGAACAGGTAGATGTACTGCAGGCCTGGAGACTCGGTCCTGTTTGAGTGTGAATCTCTGTGGATGCTTCTTTTGTAATGAAGTATTGATGCAGTGGTTCTGAGAAAAAGGCAGGTGATAATTGGATTCTGTTCTGGGGCCCGTTGCACACCCCAGCAACACGTGTTTTTAATGAGCCTCTCTCCCTCTCTCTTTCTTAGCTCGTTGTGTTTCTAGGCCTCCCCCTTTGTCTGTCTCTCATCAGTGGATGTGTTATAAGCACCTCTGTTCTGTCTGTCTCTCCATCAGCAGCAAGCCTTGCGATTGTTTAGGTAGGGTGGTGAGAGGAGCTCAAGGGAAGAGTGAGTCACAGTGAGCCCTAATTTACTTGCTTGTTTTCACTTGTCCATGCAGCTTTAGAGTTGGCTGCTCATCTTGATGATCTGGTAACGTGTCTTCAGCAGAGCTCTAATGACACCCTGATCCATCCTTCATCGTTCATTAATTGAAATCAAAATCAATACTATTTAATACATCTTTTTTTCCCAAGTTTCATTCTCGGCTGACATCACCAAGCCCTTTTTAACCTCTCCCTTCCAACCAGTTTCACCATCCAATCAAATCTTCATAGAACAATATACATATATATTTTTCATTCATTGTATAAGCTGTTTCACCTTGAAATGTGTCATATTACAGATACAAATTAGGCTGTGATCCATCATTATTCAACGGTTATTTTTGTTTTCAAACTTGTTTGACTGCTACAGTCCAGCTGCACAGGTTGTTTCACTTCACTTGTCAATGTTTGTGACTGTAGACTGTTGCTTTTGGAAATATTTATTTGGAAATATTTTCACCAAATAAAATAAAATAAAATAAAATAAAATAAAATAAAATAAAATAAAATAAAATAAAATAAAATAAAATAAAATTTACTGGTTAAATATGAACTGAAATGTCAACTACTGTAGGATTTTTTAAATGTTTTTGAAAATGTCTCATATGCTCACCAAGGCTGCATATTTGTCAAAAATACAGTACAACAGTAATATCGTGAAATATTATTACAATTTAAAATAACTTTTCTATTGTAATATATTTTAAAATGTAATTTATTTTTGTGTTGCAAAGCTGAATTTTCAGCATCCATTACTCCAGTCTTCATTGTCACATTATTCTTCAGAAATATTTCTTATTATTATCAATGCTGAAAACAGTTGTGGTGCTTAATATTTTTTGTGGAAACAGGGATAAATTTTTGAATAGAATTTATTAAAAATAAGATCTTTTGTAACCTTACAAATGTCTTTGCATTTTTGATAAAAAATAATGCAGACTTGTTGAATAAAAATATTAATTTATTGACTTCAAACTTTGAAGTGTAAAGTTACTGTTGTAGAAAAGCAATATCACACCTGCAGTCATGCTATTGGTCTGAATGTCAGCACGTCATTCAAAACAACAGTAATCGTTCTCATGTCATTGCTTAAATATTACATACTGTTTTTGATTATGATTTAGATGGATTTAAAAAATGCATTGTTTGTCATTGTTTTTGAAAATGCATTAAATACCTTTTGGCTTGCTTAGTTAGGGACACTCATTATTTGGCAATATTGTTAACTTGACAGCACAGACACTAGTTGATGAAATCTGAACTGAGCTCATCATTCACACGGTCCTGATTGATCACCTGACCCTTACATGTCCCTGTAATTATCAAAAAAACCCCAAATGTGAAGAAGAAGAAGAAAAAAAAAACGCTCTTACATCTGGGCCTGCCTACAGAGCTGTGTGACCTTCTGTGAACATGTAGATTATCCAAAGACTGCCTTTATTCAAAGAGACTGTGAGTGCTTAAGAGTTAACGCTACAGTAGAGCGTCTTTTCATCTCCTCAAGAGCAGTCTGCTACAGAAAGGATGCTTTTTCTTCAAGACTTACATTGTCTTAATCCCTGGGTCTAATCCGACTTGTGTCAAGACGCCGCGGTCGTCTTGAGTCCAGGCTTGGCTGAACTGAAGGATTTAAAACATTAGTATGAGACTCCCTATATATTCTCTTGAATCACTCTCTCAGTGCAACTGGGGTGGGAAAACCAGCAGCAGGCCGAGCCACGGGAATGTAAAAGCCAGTGAGAATAAATGCCAAGCAGCATGTAATGGTGGTGAATTTTCATTTGAAAGCACAGAAATATGATTGTACACTTCTAAATGGGCTTAAGACACATCTAGAACAAGGTTGTGAAAAGCATAACGTTATAAATGTGCATCTGGAGAAGCATTTATGGCTGAATGGACAGTTAAACCAAGGACGTCTGCTTTCACTCTGGGGCAAGACTGCAAAGGATATGCTTTACTTTTTTTCACAATAGTCTTGTTATAGAAGCATTTGGAAGCATTTCTTACAGTTTGGAGTCCTGCTCTTTTTAGTTTTCCAGTATTCGAGAGTATGATTGATGGCAGTTGTCGGCTATTAATAATATATAGGCTCTGATAAACCATTAAATATAGAATAAAACTGTTCAGACTTCTTTTTTGTGGATTTATGTTCCAATTTGATGTCATTAAGTTATCCGAAATGCACTGTAACTGAATATGGCATTTTTATTATACAGGATTGGAAAGTAATAAACTGTAAGTTACAGTCCACAGCTCCATAAACTCTAATGGACTTAATAAATGAATTAGATCCAGCATTCATAAAGCGCACATTTCAGTCACTGTAACAGGACTACTTGTCCTTAAAAGGACAATTAAGTTCACCCTAAAATAGAACTGTCATCATTTACTCCCCTCAACAAATTTAATGAATTAATAATTTACAAATATTTGTGAGTTTCTGGGGAGTTGCATCACATGACATAACACAGTCTGAACTCACTTTATTTTTTTAATAAAAAAATATATTTTTATTAAATTATAATAAATGTAATTTATTAACTTTTCATATTTATTATATAAATAAACACGTTTGAGGCCGATAAAAAATATAATTTTACAAAACATCAAAATTGTGATTATTTTCAGCTGAGATCCTGCAAATGCCACGTGCAACTTGGCATTTGCTGTCTACATATTATTTAAGCAGCACCTTTGTTTGTGCAAGCATGACAGAACTAAGAGAACCAGAATGAAAAATAGAGGATAAGAAAAAGTACCTAGTTTACTTTACTATTCTCCTCTACCTTTCAGTATGCTGAGTCACTTAACATACACAAATTCTTCCTTTTGTCAGTGGCCTGTTGGCCTTTCAAAAATGAAGTATTGCTTGGACACCACCCCCCCATGCTGTATTCATATAAATGCACAAGGTGAAAACCTGCATTTCACAAGTACACTTTAGTTTGTGAATCATCAGTGTCAGCGCTGGGGTTAGTTTTAGCCTGATGAATATCACGGCACATTTGCTCTGCTGATTGAGTGTGGAGTACCTGTGAGGAGAGCCCTACAGAGACCCTACAAGTCATGGTAGATGCACAGACATAACACAGTATGGATAAAGTTGGTGATGCTGTGTGAAAACAAACTAAAGGGACTGTAATTGTGAGCTGTCACAGGAGAAGATGCAGAGAGAAGGCTTTATGTGCTGGTAATACAGAGAAGGCTGTTTCTAGCATTATATTTAATGAAGCACAGGTAAAAATGAAAGCATCTTGTGTGTTTCATGAAACCTTCAGATGTGTCATAAAGGACATCACTCACTTAAAGCATCAATTCATATCTTCAGGTATTGGTAATTATGTATTCAACAGATGCAAACTGAGCTATGTTGATATTCAGAAAACTGTATAATTGATATTTAGTTATTGTCAATGCTGGTCAACAGTCATATTGATGATACTTACAATACGGTTGTGAGTGTGATATTGCTTTTATTCAGTTTTTTTTTTAGTAAAAAATAACTTAATATTGATTAATTAATATTTTAGACACAATATTTCCAGTTACTGAGTGTACTTTTGCTTTGCCATTGAATATGTTTCCAAACGAAGTTAAAGCAGGAAGTGTTTTATCTTAAAGCAACACAGTAGAATAGTGCCTGAATGCATGCCACTGTTATGGTGTGTTCTAGTATGAATGTAATCAGGGCATACTACATTTGCCATGTTGTCATTTTCATGTGACCTACTAGGGTCAGTTGCATCACTTCACTGCTATTCACAACCCCTCCCCTGTGGCGTCATGGGATAGTAAATTGTCCATTGGATGCACAATTCAGAATTTTGGTGAAAATAGATTATCCAGGGACTGTGTTTCTATCGTATGTTTTTTTTTTTTTTTTTTTTTTTTTTTTTTTATGGACATACTCCTCTTTTCACTTTTTTTTTTTTTTTGCAAACTGTATAGGGAAGTATGTGATTTCAGATTCAGCCATTTTCTTTTTGATTAAATCAGTAGGTTGAATGATTCAATGATTCACTCAACTGATTTACTGAAAATACATATGGTTGTGTCCAAAATCACATACTCTCTGAGTAGGTACTTCTTTTGAATAAGTAATTAACTTGCAACCATTAAAAGGATGCTCTATATAATAAGATTGTGTTTAGTATGCATGTAATCCAGATGCACTACATCTACGATGTTAGTATTGTCGCGTGACCTACCAGTATCAGCTGTCTCACTTCACTGTCATTCACAGATCCTCTCCTGTAGCATCATGTGATAGTAAAGTGTCCATTATATGCACAGTTCAAAATCTAATCAGAAGTCATCCAGGTACTTTTGCCTACCACTGCCATACTACTCTTTTTAGTATGCGATATCAGACACAGCATTGTTGTTGTTGAACAAATCAGTAGAATGTATGATTCAGTGACAAACTCATTAAGATGATTCATTGAATCATTTACTCAACCAATTCCATGAAAAAAAACAAAAAAACAAAACAAAACACTGACTCATACAGGATATCATCTGTCGCTACCTACTGGCATAATGCTGTAACCTATAGAAAGAATCACTGAAAAATCTAATGCTGATGCACAGGCTAAGGCTAAGTCTAAGGCTACCCTTATTGTGACACTATTATGGTCCCATTTGAAATCAGTCCTTCAGCAGCCACACTAATGTCTTATGCCAAGAATAAGGGTTATTTTATCATTATGCAGATTGGCGTAACAGTTCTAACCTTTTCTTTTGAAAATCTCGTATGCATATTCACTGTGTGCCAGAATCCACATAGTGTGACTGTGCATACTGAGCAGTAAGTAGATGTTATAACAGATGAGATTAGGGTTAGTGTCCTTCTTTCAGGTGCTATTTGGTTTTGAGAGCTTTTATCTTGTGTAATCCCTTGCACATATAATCAGAGCTGTCATTTAATGTAAAACGGTGAGACTCCATGAAGATACAACGTTAATAAACAGGATGTAAGGCATTCTGGCACCTGCCTGTCCTGAGGCAGCAAACATGCAGCTTTACTGGTCCCCTCTCACATTCCACCTGACGCCCCTCTCTCTCCAGATTGGATATTTATTTCCCACCTACTTAAAGGAGCATCATTTAAACTCTTTATCTGAGAGGTTTTTACACTCAGAGAGTGCAGAGGTATCAAAGGCGTTTGGTTGGTTCCATCGTGAAGAGCTCTTCTTGTGAAGTGCTGACTCAGTGCACCTGAGTCTATAGGCACTTGATTGAGTCCAGCCATTATGTTACACACTCTCAAAGAAAGACCTCCATCCCACTAAGGACACACCAGTAATGAGATAATTCACTGGCTGCTGTCATGTTTTATTCCAGCTGGACTGAATCAAGGATTAAAATTAGTATTTATAATATAAATGGGAAGGCTGTTAAGAATGACCTTAAATGTAATTCACCCAAAAATTTTAATCCTGTCATCATTTACTTGCTCTCATTTTGTTCTGTATTTACTTACCCTAATGTCATTCCAAACCGGTATGATTTTCTTCAGTGAAACACAACAGAGGATATTTTGAAGAATGAAAAATGTTGCTAACCTAACAGTTTTGATGACCATTGTATGGTGGCCAAGAAGTGCAAAACAGATTACAATTCTGAAAACAAAATAACAAATTACAAATGCAAATGCAAATCTAAAAAACAAAATAACAATTCAGAAAACACAACAACAATCCAGAAAACATTTTAACAAGTCAGAAAACACAATGACAAATTCAAAAACAAAATAACAAGTCAGAAAACACAACAACAAATCAGACAAACCGGAAGAGGTAGGTATAGTCTGAGACAACGCCATTGGTTTGGGATTACTCACTGCTGACTGGACGAGACATCTGTGAATCAACATATACAGAAAGAACCAGCCGAAAAACAGCAGAGTCGTGGTAGAAAGTTCAGAGATGGTCTTAAAATAGCTCAGTTTAAATGTATTGTATGAACACTTTCTGCAAATAACCTGCCTTATTAGCATTTTGGCATTAGTATTTTGTCTGGTTTAGTGGTGCAGGTGGTTAAGTGTGTTCCTTTGGCATTTTGACGCAATCAACCCAGGTTCGATCGCACCTTTTGCCAAACTTTTTTTTCTCCCTTTTCAAATCTCGTATTAGCAATGGATTCTATTTACACTAAGTGAAAATAGCAGTATTTTTAGCAATATGCTATTTACACTAAGTGCAAATACCTATTTACACTATGTTAAAATAGCAGGATTTTCTGCTATGTATACTACTTGTTGCAAATAGTGGCAATTATCTGCACTTCAGTATTGTAGTACATTATAAAACAGTATGCAATAATAACTTATTGAGTGTAAATTATAATTTCAATTCAAATTAATAAATGGATGCCACCTTATTGGTACAATAAAGCCCTCCCTACACCTACTCTAACCCTACCCTATACTTTATTTTCACATTTTTTATATTTCCTTAATTTTTATTGAAAATAAATGCCTTTACGATGTGATACGAGATTTGAAAAGCGAGAAAAAAAAGTTTGGCAAAAGGTGGGATCGAACCCAGGTCAATCGTGTCAAACAGTCAGAGTCACATGCTTAAGCACCTGTGTTACTGCAACTGACAAAATGCCAATGCCAATAAGGCAGGTTATTTGCACAAAGTATAAATATACACTCAGTATGTTTTATTCCATAGTAAGCGCAAATTATACAATACATTAAAACCGAGCTATTTTAAGACAATCTCTGAACTTTCTACCACGACTCTGCTGTTTTTTGGCTGGTTCGTTCTGTATACGTTGATTGACAGATGTCTCGCCCAGTCAGCGGTGAGTAATACCAAACCAATTTTCTTTTACAAGGAAAGAGAAAGGTTACTATTACTTTAAATTTGGGCAAAAACTTATTTTTGTTGTGTCACTGTCTCGTTCATTTATCGCTTTTTAGGTGACAAGTAATTTTTGGAGGTTTATTTCACACTTTTCAAAACGTTTGCCTGATAGGAGTGTGTCATTTATGGTGAAATTCACAGTGCTTTTTGATGGCTCAATCTAGGACTGGAACAGTCTGGGAGAAAGTGAAGCATGGCATTATTTATAAAAGCCAGATGATTGTGTTGTTACATGTTTTACCTGGTGAGAATCTTTCCGGGACGACATCTTGAAAACATTTCTCTTT
This sequence comes from Cyprinus carpio, assembly GCF_018340385.1. Lineage (NCBI taxonomy): Eukaryota > Metazoa > Chordata > Actinopteri > Cypriniformes > Cyprinidae > Cyprinus > Cyprinus carpio. The sequence goes on along the minus strand of NC_056590.1, from coordinate 17,264,109 downwards.
AGACATATTTAGCACCCTGTACCAGAGAAGCAGAGAGCAGGAGAGTGTGTGTGATAATGGACTTCTTATGTTCCCTTGGCTTGTGGTACTATGTCAGGCATGTTGAAGTATAATAATAATAAATGCTTTTATTTATCAAGGGTGCATTAAATGCAAAGACATTTATCTACAAAAGATTTCCATTTCAAATAACTGGTTTTTTTTTTTTCAAATATTCTAATAAAAAATGTATCTCTGTTTTCTTTTTTTCTGCAAAAACACTGATAATAATAAGAAATGCTTAAATCAGCATATTAGAATGATTTCTGAAGGATTATGTGACACTGAAGACTTATTTTAAATTGTAATATATATATATATATATATATATATATATATATATATATATATATATATATATATATATATATATATATATATATGATTGTTTTTACTGTATGTTGATGATCAAATAAAATGCAGCCTTGGTGAGCATAAAAAAAATGTATTATTATTATGCTACAGTTGCCACACCTCTAGATATTGTTCAGATATTGTGTTTCAAGACATTCATCAGGTTTTTGTCCTTAAAACGCTCTTGTTTGTAGGATTAATTTCTTACGCATTTCATCCCATGCCTCCGTTGCTAATTCCAAAAGGCATCTCTACTAATAGCAAAACTGTAAGTTCATCTGCTTCAATAACAGCACTGCTGTTACCCCGTTAGTGAGAAATATGTAGGTTTTAAGTTGCTAAACTAGGAGGGCTGGGTGGAGAATCTTTTGTTTTCTTAAAAATGAGCAGTTTCCTCTTCCTCTGGATTATATGGCTCGTGGATTGACAGTGAGCGACACACCACTTCCTCAGTCTCACCCACGACACCCCGTATCACCAGTGACCAAGAGACCACGGTTGGAGGACACAATGCTTTCTCACACATCTCTAGCCAGTCCCTCCGAAGACACAGGGAATCATGTTGGTGTGTCACTCTGTCTACCAGGTCCTTCCCATCAAGCTATGCCTTCTGGGCCAACCAGCAGGGTTCTCCACAGCTACACCACAGCCGTGCTGATATACTGCCATATTGCACAGCTACTTGTGTGATATTATATTATATATATTATAAAGCCCTTAGAATTTCATTATAGACTTAAATACCACAAATAAGTTACAAAAATGAAGGATTTGTTTAAAATTTTATTAAGATCCATTTGAAATAACATATTCTCCCTTTGTAACTAGAAGAATGTTGATTGGATTATGTCCTGTTTGGAGAAAAAGAAGGGATCAAGACTTCTAAAATGAAGACACCAAATAATAAGGTATAGAACATATAATACTCAAAATCTGAAAACTCTGTGTTTTAACTCTATGTGTTCCCATAGGATTGCGGTCCTCTCCTTTTCAGGGCTGATCTTCACTGTGGGACAATGTCCATTTGTGTTGAGACTGGATTTGCTTTGTGACAGATGGCATAATCCAGCTATATTATTCAAATAACCTTGAATTCGTTCTTTGATGGCTCTCTTCCTGTGCTTGCATAAATCCACATATAATCACCAGTTATCTCATATTTGCTTGGGGAGATCAGTGTTTCATATCTGCAACAATCCTCCAGCTATTTCCTCCTAAGTAACAATTGTATAGGTTTTATGTAACAATTATGTCAAGATGTGAATTTCTAATCCATCTTGAGGTCAACTGCATTTGTAAAATCTCTCTTTATCTGTTTTGTTTTTTCTGTCTTTCTCGGGGTCTGCTGCCTCTGTGTGCCCATCTGTGTTGGACAGGCAGAGAGATGCCCCCGGCTTCCTTACATTACAGTCCTCACCGAAAAGTTCCAGCGTTTGGTGTGGGCAGGCGGAAAACGAACAAACATTGCTCCTAATGCATTGTTCATCATCTGTGTTTGCTTGACTGCTCACTCTGTCATAAGCAAAAGGGGTCAACCAACTGAAAACACCAAGTACATGAAGAAACTAGGACAAAAGTTCGCCTTAAAGTGACTTGATAATAATACATTTACATTTTCATTTTATACTTGGCACACGCCTACATACAGTACAATACATAAGTTAACTACAGTAAAGTTTAATGATATAAGTACTTCAGTTAGCAAAGGCGTATATTAAGAACTAAACCAACTAGTCATACAGTCAACGCCTTTGACATTTGACAATACATCAATTACAGACAAAGTCCCCTGGAGCGACAAGAGGTGTGTTTTGTTCAAGGGCACAATGATGATGGCTCATAGATTACACCTTCAAAGATCTGAAACTATAACCTATTAATTAATAGCCAAGATATTTTCACCCAATACTACAGGACAGAAATAAGCATTTTAGTGTTTGGGCTTTATGTTTTACTTTTCACCTTTTTTTTTAGCTGTTTATTTTACTCTTACAACACTCTGGCTATCCATTATTTTGGCAGAAGTTTCCATTTCTGTCTGACTACAGCAAGTTTTTTCTTAGTTCTCAGTCAGTTACATTGAGCAGGCATCCACAGTATGCAAATCCACATGTATCTTCAGAATTTCCACACATTCTCTGCCCATTTTGCATGTATTTATTCAAATTTTTATTTATTCATTAAGAGTATAAAATTATCAGCTCTGTTGAAGACATTTTGTCATCCCTTCAATGGCTTATGTTGCTCTTACAGTTTTATTGTATTTTTAATAGTTCTTACCAGAAACTGTTTATGTTGCTGTCAGTTTGCCTTGAATTCACTGAAAAAAAAGAGTGCAAAAAAATGTACAATAAACGCTAATTTAGCATTTACTTGTTGATTTGCAGCAGAATAAAGACCACAGAGAACACTTTCTTCTTTCTAATTAAAATGTATTAATCACAAAAAAGTTCTTGCTAAAATTATATTATTAATATCTCATTCAAGTTACTAAATTAAATAATTTGTTAAGGTTAGGGTTAAACATATTTTAAACATTTTTCTAACTTGCTGTCATTCATTACTGTATGTGACTTTTATTTTAATGTTATTTGTAACATTAAAATTCATGTTAACAAGCATGTTACTCAGATATGCTATCATGTTCTTCACATAGACTTTTCAATTAGAAATTTTGCTGAAGGTTGTCTGTGAATCCCCGCTAACAAAAATGTAATAATAATCTAACAACACCACCATTATATTAAAAAAAATCCCCTCACAAAAAAAAAAACAAAAAATCTTTCACACATTTAAAAAAAATTTTTTTCTAATTTTTTAATGCAAATATTTAATTGTATAATTTTGCAAACATTATGAGAATGTTACTTTTGAATGTTCTCTGAACAGTCTTTAAAACATTTCAGAAAAAAAACAAACAAACAAAAAAAAAACATCCCATTAACAATGTATAGGCAATGTTTTTGTGCTAATGTTTAGAGAACATTATTAGAGACCAGATAGCTTTGAAAATTCTGTTAACGTTACTGAAAGAACATTTGTTCATAACTTTGAGAGAACATTCCCAGAACATTAAGGAAGTTCTGAGAACGGTCGATGTTAGCTGGAATACAATTAAAAATAGGTTAATGTCTGAACAGATACTGACTTATGTATGAGTGCTGTCTAATATTTCCATCATCCTATTTCTAGTTTTACTGAATATTGCTGTTTTGGATCACAAATGTCACATTTTCAACCTCTTTGCATATTGAAATGTTGATGTTTAATGATTTTTAAAATAAACCCTTTGCTCAGTGATGTACCAATGCAGCAGTCACAGAAACATCTGCTGAAGTTTACTGACCCTATCAGGCACAATGGGCGTCAACACTGAAAGCCAAATTTTGTCATCTGATGCAGTGAAATCATCAGATGTCACTGCCAATATGAGTCATATTACGAAACTTGAAATTCAAAAGCATTGTCAAATTGACATGTTGATCTAACCTAAGCCACTTAACTGGTCTGTACTAGTATGTCAGCATAGCATGAATTATATTTTTGTATCATGTGCTCTCTTAAAACTGTTTCTAGGATACTAATCACATATGCAAATTTGTGACATTGAGCATGTGAACTGTTTTCTACAAAAGGTCAGGTACCTTTTGTAGAAAACAGTTCATATGCTCAGTGTCACAAATTTGCATATGTGATTAGTGTCCTAAAGACAATGCAAAACATGAAATATTTCTTCTTCATTTATGTGTGTGTGCAAAGAATATCGAACCACCCATCTTAATGTCAGCAGCAGCCAATTAAAGATTTAAGATGGAAATGGAGAGATTAGGATGCAATCAGGCATAATTACTTTAGCTTTGTTTTATGGAATGCATGAGCTGTGAAATGACCAACTGTGGATGTTGTGAATGTTAAATATCCACCCAAACCCTGTTTGGTTACAGACACTGATCTGCAGCCGTGGGGAACTGGAAAACAATGGGTTGGTAAACACATGCAGTAAACACGATCACTCTCAAGCTCGTATGCAGTTCTCCATCCCCTTCTCTCTCCATTAATTTCACCCTTGAAGAAACGCTCTCATTCTCTTTCTAACCGCATATCTCTTTCCCTTCAACTGCACTTCTCCTGCTTTTGTTTAAACACACACACAATAACTGAAAATGTTTTTTCTACCCTCCCAAAAAACCTCTTAGTTAGTTCCCCAGTCAGGCTCAACTGGTCTTCAGCTGGTCTAGTTGGCTGTTCTCCAATGGTTTGCAGGTCTTTTTTGGAAACGACTGTTTAGTGGTGAAAAAGGGGGAAAATCGATGCTAAATATACATTAAAATGCAATTATGCATATTGTTTGAATACCAAAATCCCAATCCTAATTTATTTTGATATAGCTATGCATGATTAAATGGATATTTTAACATTATTATTATTATTATTATTATTATTATTATTATTATTATGCTTCAAAGCTCGTTTATCATGTTTTATATTTTGGTGCAAAATTATGTATTTATTTACAAATATGATCATTTGGTAATAATAAAATGGATAATAGGAAATAATGAAATAATAAATATGTTACTTTATTTTTTATTTTTTTATGTAATATATAGCTTATGCTCAGACATGAACAAAATTAAACATAACAATCGTTTCCATGTTTTGTCCTAACTAGTCACGCCCAGCAACAATACTTAGTCACTTGGTTTTTTATTTTTACCGAAATAGAAGTGCCAGGTTTCCACACCCACACCAAAATCCCATTGGCTGGTAACGGTCATCATATAGGCCTATATGAAACATCAAACCTGGAAGCGGAGAGATTGATTGTGAAATTTGTGCACCTCTTTTTTAATTATTTTTCTATGTAAATATGTGCTGGCCTGACAGCTTTGGCTGTGTGTTGTGTCACAAAATGCCATGTCAAGTTCAACTTAAAAAAAAAAAAAAACCCATTACATACCTAAACTGGTTTATCTTGTTGACTGGCTGGGTTCACCCCCCCACCCCCAAACTAGTAAACTGAACTAACTTAGACCAGCAATTATTTTTCTGCATGAGTATTACCTCACCTTACCGACTTTGTTTTGACTTGATTCTTAGAAGGCAAACCCAATCAGTTTTAGAATGAAATAAACAGGCTTCAATAGAGCCGTTGATCATGTTGTTATTCTTAAATACATACACAAAAAAACCACAAAAAACAAAAATTTTCCCCTCTATAAAAATAGAGATAATATAAAAAAAAACAACAAAATTTTTTCTCTAAAAAATCTGAGAAAAAAGAATAATATGAGTTGGAAAAAAATGCATACCAAAAGAAGTGCACAACACTCCATCATCCAAACAACATAACCCCATCCCAATCCCAGAAATTAAACCCAACCCACAACACCAACAAAAAGCTTCACTCTAAAAAGCTGTAGTTGATGGAGTAAGGTAAAAGAAAAGCAATCGCTCTTGAATATTCCCCCATTTGTGTGTCGGCTTCACTTCCCAATCCATCCTAATGCAATAACATCTGAGTCAGAGAGGATGCAGTGTCCGTCTGCAGCCAGTGTGGAATAAGACTCATAGTACTATTCATCTTTGTTTATGATTCAGAGTGTTTACATGCTCATGTTCTCCACTCTTTCCTGGTTATTGATGCCTTTGCCCAAGAGCATGATGGGAAGGCTTTTGGCAGAGCGGGGCGTCATTGGGAGGAGGCAGATCAACTGTCTGTGACAACTGCACAGACCCTCTCACAGCGAGGGCATCCCGCTGTCCTTCTGACAATAGTGCGAAAGAGTTTTCCAGGAGAAAAGCGGGAGATGGTAAGTGAGAGAGGGAGATAGGTGAAGTTACAGAGAGAGGTCATTTTTTCTTCTTTTTTTCCTCTCTCTATCTTTAAATCTTGCTTGGCTCAGTGAGATTGGAGTGTGGTGTTGATTGGCAACATGCTGTCAGATCAGAGTCAAATGTCTGTGTTAAATTTTGTTGCCTTTGTCAGACAAAAAAAATAAAAAAAAAAAAAAGAAAAAAAAAAAAAGCCCTTCCTCTTTGATAAGACATTAAGAATGAATTATATGGGCAGAGTAGTTTGCTTTTGTTGTAGGGTCCAAAATAAACTAATCCTTGCTTAATTCTAGATATCTTAATTCCCCTAATTTATGCAACATACCATGCAACACACATTCAAAAAAAAAAAAATTATCATGAATATTTGAATGTGCAAGACTTAAGATTCAATATGCTATATATGTAAATAACTAGAAGTGCAGCAAACATATAAGTGAATAAAAAGATATTTGAATGTGCAAGACTTAAGATTCATTAGCTGCTATATATGTAAATAACTAGAAGTGCAGTAAACTGTTAAAGGGGTCATATGATGCTGCTAAAAAGAACATTATTTTGTGTATTTGGTGTAATGAAATGTGTTCATGCAGTTTAAGGTAAAAAAAAAAGAAACACATTATTTTCCACATACTGTACATTATTGTTTCTCCTCTGTGTCCCGCCTTCTGAAATGTGTTTTGTTTTTTACAAAGCTCATTGGTCTGAAAAGCGAGGTGGGCTATGATTGGCCAGCTATCCAGTGCGTTGTGATTGGCCAAAACCTCAAGCGTGTGACATAAATGTTACGCCCCTTAACATACTGTGATGCCATCTCCAGGCATGACCAGACAAAACCAATAAAACCAATTACAAATGAAGCATTTGTTGCATCCAGTGGGGACATAATTACTGATTATAATGACTTATACTGCTTTTTTACGTGTGGCTTTCCATCGCGCCGCATAAACATAAAACCATATCTGCATTTTGCGATTGGAGAAATGACAAACAACAAGCACTACTGTACACTGCTCAAAACTCGTGTTTGAATCATCAGTGGCAAATTCTTTAAATATAAAAAATGTACTTACAGTCTGTAAGTCAGAATAGTTGGCAGATCAAGAAACAGTGCTCCATAAAATGCATTAATAACATCTTAAAACTTTTCTTGAACAGTTCTGTAAAAACAACTTAAATACAACTTGATCTCTAGTCGTGTCCTCGTGTCCACTGATTTCTAGTCGTGTCCTCTTTTGAAAGGCCAAACAAAGTATTTTCTATTTCCCAACGAAACAAAGTGTCACACACGGCGAGCTTGAGTGAGCGGAGGCCAGCTTGAGAACGGCGCGGCCGGCAGATTCAATGAAGGAACTTGTGGCAACCACATGTGATGACCCTGGTCCACGGTGAAAGCCGATCCGGCGATCCACAGCGTGAAATTGATGTATTTACTCAGAGACCAGCATGGATCAGCTCTAGGCATGACAAAGCAGATATCGTCCTCTTTTGGGAGGCCAAACAAAGTAGTTTCGCTTTCACAACAAAACACACAGCAATTTTTCCACAACAGCGGTGGCAGCAACAGCGAGAATAAAAGTTACGCCTTCTTTCTTTGCGTGAACACATAGTGACGTAGAGATGTGGGGGCGTGTTGGAACGAGCTGTTTTTTTTTGGGTGGGGGGGTTTGACTGTTAACTAGGGGGGTCTGGTTAACTCTTAACTTTTATAAAAAAGATCATCTCTTTGGATTTGAGAGTTTAGTCTTTGCAACTTTACAGATCTTCTTTATGCACCAAGAGAAAGGAAAAATTGAAATAGCATCATATGACCCCTTTAAACTTTCACAAATGTGTTTATGATTAGTTTGCAATATCAAGCAGCATAGTTTTATACAAGTAAAATAACTGGAAGCCAATGACACTGGAAGCTTTGCACAAATTACACATTGCCACACCCGCTCTTATGTTAAAAATAAGATGGATATAGAAATGATATGAGGTTTGAGATAATGGGTTTTTGCCATTGGCTACCAAAGTTTCTGTGTGCTTTTCTGTGTAAATGTCCTAAATTGGCACTATAAATCAAATGCAACATGACAAATTATATAGCAAAGAAATACTTGTAAGAAATACTTATACTAGGTTAGAGGTTAGATTTTAGGTCAAGGTTAGATTTTGTTGGTCAAGAGAGTGACAGTGTTACTGTGTGCTGCTTAGAAAGACAGAGCTTAGTCCTTTCATATTACTGAACCTGACTGTCAGACAGGATCCACTATGGGTAGGTCCAGCAGCAGCTCATGTGTAGTTTGCAAAGTCACACAGCCAGCATTACTCAGCAGCTGAGCGGTAAAGAATAATTTGATGGTCTTGAACATTTGTCTCTATAAAGTATTACTCTAATTACTTTGTCTATAAATCCACATTATGGAAAATACCAGGCATATGGGACAAAGACAAAAAGGGCTTTTTAAGCAACTAAATAAAAGTTTAATACAGTTTTTTTATTATTATTTTTTTTTATTATTATTAGAATGTGTCTTGTTTCATTTTTATTTATTTTATTTCTTTATATTTATACATATTTATTTATATCATACATTTTAAAAAGAAAACACCCAATAAATGTCATTCACTGTAATAGTTCATATGCCAAAAAACCTTGTTAGGCATATTTAGAACCAGAATAATTAGATGACATTAAAATACTCCATTTAAGGATCACAGTGAAGCCCCCAAAACAAATTTGTTCTCATTCTAAATATTTAATATGGTCATATTTCTAATATCATACATTATATATAGATATATATCATTATTTATAATAGGTTCAGGTGAAAGTATGTTGTTTCATTTTTACATAAATATGCAGAATATACAGAATGACAACATTATTTAACTCATATTATGGCATTGTATTTTCACAAAAGTTGTTTGAAATGTTAAAGTAGATGCTTTACTTACATTTATTGTTTTATATATTTAAAATCTCTTTTGTAAATTTAATTTGATGCAGACACCAAAATGGGACGTCTCATCTTTGACACAAAAATAATTTATAACAGGTCATGAAACTGCATTTTAAGTAATTTGACTGATTTTGTTCGGAATTATTAAGCTGTTTTTCCCTATTATTTGCAAATGGGAGGTCACCATAAAATATGATACAAATTATGCATTTAAATTTTGGTTGAACTGTGTCTTTAATATTGAAAAACCATTTATTTTATTTGTCATTTTCACATGATCAAACCATCCCAGGCAGCGCCCAAACCTGACAATGAATGCTTCTAATGCAGATAAATTAGCAGAAAATCACTTTACATAATTGGATAGGCCTACTTTGTTTCTAACATCCAAAAGGACAGTGTCTGCACTGCACATAAAAAAAGAAATAATCACCTGATTTTTATCAAATAATTGGACAGACAGCAGTAAAACAGTGCAGAGGTATGTTTTGGTTGGTCTCTCGAGGGACTGGCTGTGTTTTCAGTGCCGTTTGGCCGCAGTCACCCCTATTTGACCACCTATGTCAAGCCTAGCGCTGGGTGAACAACTGAGAAAGCATGTAAAAAGTGAGAGGAGAGTGAGGATGCAGTCAGCGTACCGTCTGATTGACACCTCCAGCTCAGGCTGTTCAAAGGGAATGCATTAACCTGGCCTGCTCAGTTAGGGGCATTGCTACATCGAAACAGATAACAGCTCTCTGAATCACTTGTCGAAAGTAAAAAACTACTGCTTCTCAAGTGGTGTGGTGTTTACAGATGTGACTAGATGGAAATAGCACAATATTAAAGAGAGGCCGAGTGCTTAATTCCCGCCGTCTCTATCTATGGACTCTGTCACATCAGACTGACCTCAATATGTCCCAAATCCTTTGATAAAAATATTCCTTTTCCAACACGCTGGTTATTCCTTGGAGAGGCACTATTTATAGTGACTGTCTTAAAACTTACTTTCTCTCTGATGTTTTAGCAGTTCGTCACGTTATCATGAAATATTGATAGATTTATGTTTGCGTGAAAGTTGTTGCAATGTGTGTGAAGACGCTTTTGATTGTCGAGCACACTTGGTGGATGGTTCTGAAGTACAGAGTGTAATTTTGTCTTCTCAAAGGATAAATCAAGAGTGTTTGGCATCAAAGTGAGATCCCACTTTCAGCTTTTTTTGGGGGGGAAAAAAAGAATCTTTTTCACTGCCTCGTGAATGTCTGCAGAGACACATTCTGTAGGCTATCTGTGAATAAGTTATGCAAATAATGTTAATCAAATCCCACAGCAGCACTTTCCTTCTCCCTTACAAGAATAAAAACAAAACATTCTGTTGATTTAATGGGTTTGCTGTTCCATTTCAAACTCTTATGTGAAAATATATGTATAAATAAAATGAACGAATTGCCACTGCTGATAGCACTGCTAATTTGTAACTGATTTACTAAAGGAATTATAAAAATAAATAAATAAAATAAATAATAATAATAAATAAACTAAATAAAAAATCTCTACTGAACACAATTTGCCCACCTTGTGGGTCAGTTCTGAGTGTTAGGTTTCGGGGGATGCAAAAAAGTAGTTTGCTATAATCTTTTATCATTATTATTATTATTAGAATTTTAACAAAAGTGCCTCTGCTTAGTAATTTAAAAAACTTGTCTGCTAAATCATGTGGTGTGACCAACATGCATAAAACCAGAAGTGATATCATAGAAAGGATCCTTGCAGACCCTCATGACTGTCAAGATCAAAACATCTTTTTAAAATATTAGGTTTTTTTTGACCTTTTTATGACATTACAAGGTTAGTTCAGGTTGTAAAATGTCATGTGGTGCAACATCCCAAAAATCAATGATGTTTATGAATGAATAATTCCTGATATTATATAAAAAACAAACAAACAAACAAGTAACACATTGAATTAAAAATGAAGTTTTGAGTCTATTTTAAATTTTTAAATTTTTTTTTTTTTTTTTTTTTTTTGGCAGTGCATGTGAAAAGATTCTTAATATTTACTTTTTCTTGATGGCCACACCACATTACATTTTAAGACTCTTGATGAAAATAATATGAATGGCTTTCAAATCCACATGATATGCAACCAAAAGTTATAGACAAAGTATGCTGAAATAGTGGTGCTGTTGTAAATTTGCCTCTAAATGTCACTTTTTCAGGTCTGTGTAACATATCATATCTGTAGATTTAACCAGATCTTGTTCTTTATAAAGTCCCATTCTGGTCGAGATGAAACGGCAAGGGCGCATGGATCAAACACGCTGTCTTCCTACTCCACCTTTGCACCTGTTTAGCATTTTAATGAAAGACATCAGGCCGTCCTCAACACAGTACTATCTCTCAACAGTACTTCAAATAAAAGAGAATAATTTCCCAATATCTATGCATGGATGCCCAGCCTTTTCACTCTTTATTTCTAATTTGATCCTTTAGTGCATCTGTTTTACTGAATTCATGTGCCACAATGTTTAGTATCACATTTTTTATTTTTTATTTTTTTAGATATGGTTCATGTCATATTTAAGATGCTGTTCATTGCTTTTAGTTGTAATAATTTTAGGACTTTTATTACAACTAATTTCTAATTTTAATTGTTTTTTTTTTTGGTTGTTTTTTTTCAGAATTTTTTTAGTTTCTTATTATTTTAAAGTTATTTTAAAGAGAGAGAGAGAGAGAGAGAGAGAGAGAGAGAGAGAGAGAGAGAGATTATATTGCATATAGCGTAGAGGCTGAAATCAACACAAGCAGTTTGAGGGCACATCAAATTCTGACTAAAGTTTGGAGTGAATTTCAGGTTTGTCCATGATGATGGTCTCCTCACCACTTTGCACAGAACAAGTTTTGTGTGTATGGCTCATTTGCTCATTAGCTATGGTCATATATGCAGAGAAGGAGACAGCTCCATCTGACAGGCTTTCCGCTTTACTTCAGTGTGTGATTGTAATAATTTCAGAGTTTTGACAGGTACAGTATTCAACATGTTGCATACATCCACCTCTTGTCTCTTTTAGGGGAGATCTTTAGTATATGTGTGCATTTATATGAAGCAATAATCGTGAGGTGTTAACGCAGAGACGGACGCTCATGTATCATCACATCATCGATGATGTGCTGTCACTGAAGAGTTCAGCGTCAGAAGAAGTGAAAATACCAGGAGGTTAAAGTGTTGCTTGTCTGGAGTCTCTTGGGGAGAAGCAGGCCAGTGAGAAGCCTGACTACTGTGCTACACTTCTCCTTCATCTTGGTCCTGAAATGCAAAGAATTTTTCAAAAAAAAAAAAAAAAAAAATGATGTATGGATAGTCAAATAAAAGTTGCTTCAGTCCAAAAAGTGTTCATCTTAAAATAGTACTAAGATATACTCACATTTACTTTATAAAATCTGCAAAGATTTCACAGCAAAAGCACATACCAAAAACTCAAATTTGACTATTATATTATGACAAAAAAATGCAAAAAAAATGTATAATCAGATGGCAGAAGGGTTGTAGTAGATTGTGACCAACAGGTCTTTCAGCAAAGTTTTGATGATGTTAATTTAGAGGCCTAAGAAATTCATGCATGATACTGTAGGCTTTATTGGGTTAATATTACAAAACCTTTTGTCTGCCAAAAAGTCTGAATCTAGAATTCAACAATGCTAAGGAATAAAACAGAATAGAAATTAGATTTGTACATAAAGGTTGATGTGATGGTTTGGGAACTTGATCAATACAAAATCCCTGATCTATGAAATATGAATGCTGAAGTAAAGGTGTATGCTTACTTGTAATAAATTTGTGTCCATCATATACTAAATTGGTCACACTGTCATATGCAAAAGTTTGCGGCATCCATCTTGCAAATAAGGGTTTTGCCCCCTCCTAATTTCTTCTTGCAGCAGACACTGAAAAGTTGTTGCATGTGACATATTGCTGTGTTAAATATATAGCTGTGATTTCTGAAGTGTTTGCATCTTAACGTTTTGCAGTAATTAGTAGCCTGGAGTGATGAATTTAAGGAGGTATTCAGTAGAAAGAAGCATCTGTTTAGACTTAATTATATTTGAACTAATTCTAGAGATGCTTAAGTTATGACGGGTACACAGATTTATGATGAGAGATCAACAACCTTCCTTTTTAAATATATCATCCATTTTTTACTGAAGATTGATTACATTTCACTTAAATTTCCTTTTGTTTAGCACATATGAATGTGCTACTAAATGATGCAGTAGGACACTAAATTAAGTATACTATAAATGTGCATTTAAAACAGTTAAGCCACATTGAAACTGTTCAGTGGTTGAGTGGCCAAAATATGCTAAATTCTAATAAAGGCTACACTTTATTTGGATTTTGGTATTGTTTTGACATTATATATAACATCATGTGGGGTAAGTAAAAAGTAAAAACATTTTCCTTACACCTTGAACACATTTGAGTGCACATCCAGGGTTATTATCATTAACTGAAACCAGGAAAAAAAAAAAAAAAAAAAAAAAAATTATATATATATATATATATATATATATATATTTCAGCTAGTTGCAAAATTTCTCTCTTATTTTAGTTTAGTTTAACTTGAAGTACTAAAAACACTAAAACTAAATAAATGAAAACTAACAAATAAAAATTAATAAAAACTATACAGACATTTAAAAAAACAGACAACAAAATTACTAAAACTTAAAATTAAAGAAGTGAAAACAGGAAATAAAAATAAAATCAAATTCAAAAAGTTAATAAATTATAATACTGTAGTAATTCAATAATACTATAGTAACACTGGTGTACACATCATAATAATTATTTCTTATCATTATTTATATTTTTCAATTTTAAGTTAAAAATCAATTGATAAATACCATGAATTATTCATTCATTTATATCTATACGTTTTTTTTCATTTTCTGAAATAACCATTTCATGTTATGAAAGTCAAATTATCATGTTATTTAATTAAATATATTATGATTAAAAAATTAAGAGCCTTATTGACCTACATTAATAAGAGTCTGTAACAATCCCTTCTTGTGATAAAAAAAAAAAAATACTGGCAAAAATTGGTGTGACTGCACCATACAGACATGAATATTTGTGTGATGTTTGTGGTAAAAAGTGAATTTCTACTTTTCAAAAGGTCAAAACAAATTCCCATGCAATGCTTTACATTTTGTTATTTCTGTGGTAGCTATGATAAATTACTGTGAGGTCTGGATGATAATCCCATCAACTTTGACCCACAGCCGTCTCACGTCCATAAAAGATACAAAGAAGGAACCATAAGCAGATGTTTCTGAGTCATTAGTTCGGCTGCATGCAAGGAACAAGAACTACTGGTTTGACTTGCCGTAAGCTAAATGACTGCTCCTTGACTGCTGGATTCAGATAAGTGTTCATTATGTTACTGCATACATTAAGAACCAGCGTGTGGGATGACTCATTCAACCTTTGTCTCTGTTCATTCAAGGAAACGTATCAGTACTCAGCCTAACCTTTAGTGAGATATTTTGTGTTATGCATGATGGGAAATCAGAGTGATAGGAGCGAGGGACAAGGTCTTTCTTTTTATGTGAGCAATGACCTTTTCAAGTTGTTGTTTTGTTTACTTCTCTGACAGAGGCAGAGCATGTGGTTGGAGCTTTCCTTCCTTGGTAAACAAGACTGTAACATTGGAGAGAGGTAGACAGTATGACTAATTCTCTCTTTAGGGGGACACAAAGATGAAGTCTCTGGCGGAGCAGCTCAGACTGTGCTGTCGAGCCAACCTTCAAAACTACCGCTGTTTTTCCAGTAATTCACCAGTCTTCTGTCAGCCAGCTTAGAGGTATTTTCATATCGTTAGAAGTATTGTGAATAGATGTCTGACATGGGCTTTTAGGAGATAAAACAAGCTTCTAACCTGCGGCCTTATGCTTGTCATGAATTTTAAAGCCTCCTGAATTCAGAATCAAAGTTTTGCGGCTTTTAGTCCATATCGATTGACTTTGAAATTATTTATATCAAGGGCTTCAAACCCAAATTACTTGAGGGGGGGCACTAGTCAGGTGGTGTTTGATTTAATAAATGCAAACTTAGTTAGCATAAGAAACTTGTTTCAAAAACATAAAAAAAAGTCTTACAGATTCCAAACTTTTGAATGGTACTCTGTACTTAATGTGGGCTTGATATTCTTTAAAAAAATCACCATTAAATTGTTACATTTATGAGTTTGGAATGAAATGAGGGTGACTTAATAAGCGAATTATCTTGACTATCTCTTTAAAATGCAGAGTGTTTCTCTTCCAGGAAAACACACCAAATTATTGATGACTCATATTGCAGGTACGTGTTTTTTGGGGAGGAGGTTTGTCCAATAAAATTTTCTTTGGAATAACAATGTCTCCTCCCTCTAAATTATAAACAACCTGCCTCCAACTAGCAATAGCAAGTAGTAAACAATGGCTTTGCTAGTTCGCAATGCAAGCTAAAGGCTGCTGACTATTTAAACAGATCCTTTGGTACAGTATGTCTTGCCCCGACAACTTGTTTCAGTGATACGTGACGTTAAGCATCCTCTCTGCATCACTCTTTTTGTCTTTTTCCTCGTCTATCCTCCTATCTCCCTGTCCACATCACAGCAGGGGAGCGAGACCACCACAGAGTAACAGTAATGTCGAACTGTGCGTGGTGAAGACAGATTGGGAGCATCAATCACTGTCAAACCAGTTTCGCTTCACACCCTCCCTGAAGGCAGACCATGTCGGTCGACAGCTCGAGACCACCATAGCAGTGATTGATTATAAGATCACAGGACTCGTGAAAGTATTGTGTGTACAGGTACTTGTGTGTGTGTGTGTGTGTGTGTGTGTGTGTGTGTGTGTATGTGTGTGTGTACTTTGCAAATTGCTGTAATTGTGGCTACTCGTGGAACTAGTACTGTCACAATAACAAAATAATAAAAACAATAATAATAATTTTATTTTACATCTGTAAAATTACAATTCTAAAATGTATGTAAACGTCCAAGTTTTTATTTTGGAAAAACCACAGGGGAAATTGAAGCTTCTCTCCTGTTGGCAGCAGGTTTTTAAATGCATTTTTATTACCAATCTGGTAAATGTTGTGTTCCCAAATGCACACTGCAAGCAGCCAAAACTCAGAGCAGATGCAGATGAGTTTGTATGGAGTATCATTTACTGTGAACTGAACCTCTCTGAGACACCATTATCACTAATATATTTCTGTTAGTATGAGCTACAGTACATGTGTTCCGATAATGTTTTTATGATGAATTGTTTTTTAGAGCTTGCAGCCTCTGGTCACTGTTTGCTCAGATAGAAAAGAGCAGCTTGGACATTGTGCTGTATTTCTTCTTTTGAGTAACATGGAATAAATCATGAAGCAACATGAGGATAAGCTATTCCTTTCACATTGAAAGAGAGGACTTGTGAACACTTTATGGCATAGTGTCAGTCGTCTCAGCTTGGGCTTTCCATGCGTGTGGCTTTAGAGAGCAGAAGTCACAGTTTTAGATATCAAAGAAGTGCAGAAAGTGAAGTGGAGCTAAAAGCGACCGGCTGCACTGAGGGGCTGGCTGAGATCCCACTCAATTATGCAGTCGAGTGAGCCCATCCTCACTCACACATAAGCACAATACACGTCTGAGCTGTTTCATCATGCCCACAGGCCATATTAACTCACATACACACACGCCTGTGTCGGCCTCTGTGCTCTTACACATCTCGACATCCCCGCTTGCGACAGCTCCTCGTGTTGAATACACTTGCTATCACTCGTGCCACATGACTCACTCTCACCCTTATAATATCACCCCCTGAGCTTCACGTCCTCTGCTGGAACGAGTGACTCTGTTTTCTGTTTAGCATGCCAGTGACAGGAAAGCGAAATGAGAAGACCTGAATTTATCGTTCCGGACTCACCGGTCAATGACAATTTAACACACTCTTTGTGATGAAGTCATGTAGTCAACTGTCATTGTGCCTAATCGTGATCAATCTTGTAAGGATGAACTGGGACTAAAGAAACTGGCCCATCATAACCAGTGTATAATCACCCACTAAATGTATCACATAAGCAATGCATATAATACAAACTTTCACATACTGTACTATTATCTAATCAATATATATATATATTGATTTTCACTGTAGTTGGATATATTTTAAATGTTTTTATGCTGAAAAGGTAGCACACTTAAATTTTGCACTAAAACACTAGTGGATAAGTATTTTTCCTTTAAGTACACAGTCTTTTTTTCTTTTCTTTTTTTAAATGCTTTTGAAAGACATTTCTTGTGCTCACCAATACTAAATTTATTTGATAAAAAGTTCGGTAAAAATAAGTATTAAAAGCAGTTGTGCTGCTTAATATTTTTGTGGATGATGAATTTTTGTTTTCAGGATACTGAACTGAACAGTTCAAAAGAGAAGCACTGATTTAAAATAGTTCTATTTAAATAGTTTTATGCATGTATGTATGTATGTATGTATCTATTTATTTATTTATTTGGTAAAATTATAAATGTCTTTATTGTAACTCTTGATCAATTTAATGTTATTGTTGAAAAAAAAAGAGAAAATCTTACCGTAATTTTATCTGTACTGTAATAGAATTTTTTTTTTTCAGAGAACTTTTACTTCACTATTTTCTAAAGAATACTATCTAGTTTTACTACATTTTATAAAAACATACCAGTCATTAAATATGAATTAAATCAGTGCATGTTGGCAGTGTCAGGTTTGTGAACGAGCCTTTTTGATAAACCTGTTGAGTATTCAAAAACTTTTTTCCCAAAATAAAAGGATTCATTTACAAATTGGACTGATCTGTTTGCAGCTGTTCTTGACTCAGAGAAACAGAGGCAATATCATCAGAGCTCAAGTTTGTGGAGGATTTGAGGCAAAACGTGAATCATGCCAGATTTTAATATTGTTTGGGAATGAATCATATTCAGGTTATACATGACTGTAAGTTGTTTGTTACATAAATCTGCTGCACAGGGCAAACTGTTGAGAATTGTGTATTGTGTGAAATGCTTGAATATGTGTTGGTTTCTAAGAGTGGAACTGATTCAGAATCAGTCCAGACCACCTTAGGTCCACGTGTTCGGGTCGCCCAAAATAATGTCATAATGCTTAAGTGACACAGATTCATTTTTGCATGACGTTTTTTGGTCCTACCATATAATGTAATGAAATAACAATTAATCATTGAATTGTCATCAGTACAGTCATTATAATTCAATGCAGCCTACGATATAAACAAAGCTGCAGGACTTTTCTCTTCATGTATATTCAGCCTCTGCATGTTATGCTACCATTAACAATCTCATTAACTATAATTTGGCATCCTTTATTTTGGAAATCTAGCACAACAAGGAGTATAAAAACTGTGTGTGAATTTGAAGTTTACAGAGAATCAACCAAAATGAGTCAGTGTGAATAACAAAAACTGGATTCAGTTTCACTTCGCTTTTTGGTTTCAGTGCTGTTCTATTAAATGTGACTCAAATGTAAAACTATTACATGACATTTATTTTTATCCCACATTTTTTTTTTCAATTTTACATATATATTTGTTATTTTATACGTTGAAAGTAAACAATCAATCAAAAAACGTATTAACTGATTTATCAATAAATGTAACGAACAGTTGTGTGCCATTATCCATCAATTTCCTATTAGCAGGTATTTAATGTCTTTTGTATGCATTCCTATTCACAAAAGACAAGCTTTGTCCCTTAAGTCATCCTTTATTTCTGTAAACATTTCAATGTGACATGTTTTTAATTTCTATGGAGCAGCACAATTTGTGTATTTGTAGACGTGGTTCAGAGTGGCCCCTTTGGGTGTATTTTTTTCCGAGTGGAGAGACGATGAAGGATATTATATTCACCTTTAGAGGTTGTAGTCTCTCAATCCAGTCTTCAAAAATCAATGTGGGTGTGATCTATGAAACTACCCAAATCACATCTCCCAGAGACCATCAGAGCACGGGGAGAAAGGGGAGTGAGCGTTTTTGGCTGGGTCTCCTGGTTTTGGCCCCAGGCCAGACCGTCTTTTTGACTCTGTGTGAAAACTAAACCTTTACTGCCGGAATATGCTAACTCAAATTTGTTCATTACTTGTTATCACGCTCTTTCTTTCTTTCTCTTTTCCTATCTTTTCTTCTCCTCTGTGTATCCTGCGTAGGTTAAGGACAAGCAACTCCATTGATTTCTGTCAGCAAGTCCCACCTGTGGGGACAGAGCTTATCCACTTGCAAGCGTTGTGCATTTTGCGCACATTAATATGTGACAGATATATGCAGGTGGGCTATGAATCTTTAATGTGTGCCCCTCCTCTGAGCTTGCCCTTTGCTACAGCTCAGGGTTGACTGAACAACTGAGGGTCACTGGGTAAAGAAGAAAGAGTGAGAAGGAGTATATTTTGGAGAAAAAGGAAAGAAGAATGAGACTTTTTTTCTTTTTTTTCCTGTGTTCTTGAAAATAATGACACCCAGAGCAATTTAAACGTGTCCTCAGGTCCCAAAATGCTGTCTCTCTAATTTGGAAGTGAAAATATGTTATTGGTCTGATCTCAGTCAAGGTCAGTTCAGCTCTGCTGTTGTGTTTGGTGCAGTCAGGCCTATGTATTAAAATAGAACTGCCCATTGATTCATTTTGACTGAATTAATTGCTTCATGCGCCAATTAATTAATACAGTCACAATTAATTGTGTATATATTTTAGAATTGAGAAAAATTTGGAACTGAAAAACTGGCAATTTCAGTGTGAGTTTGAATTTAACTGGCCACATGCACAGGTCCAAATCCAAGATGAATTGATTCGCAATTCAAAGACATTAGGGGGTGTTTACACAGCACTGTTTTCAACTAAGAACTGGAAACGTTTTATGTGTTTTGGCTGTTCATTTACATGACAACAGAGTTTTGGGGATCTAAAAATTGAAATATTTAAAAAATGTTTCAAAGTCTTTGAAAATTGTACTGTTATTGTCTCTGTGTAAACTACAAAAACAGAAATTTGTGAAAACAGTGACATTATGCATATTATGTGTTCAGTCTTTAGGTATGTGTTTCCTTACGAATGACATCACCAACTACTGGCCTGGCATGCATAATACAGCATTTTTAGTTGTTTTTGTGGATTTGTGTGAACGGGGATTATTTTGACAAAACTGTCATCTGTTTCCGTTTTTAGTTCATCATGAAAATGTACCCTTAGAAATGAAGTGTTCCTCCACCTTTATTCATGTAAATGTGAAAGTGTTTGTTCGTAAGGCCCATAAAACCTTTAAACATCAAACATTTAGCAAACAATTAACAGTGTAATGTCAACATTTAAGTTTGTCTTGACAAACTTTCTATTTCTAGTTAAAAAATTATGCTTATTGTGGGAATTTCTTTGAATTTCGGTTAATTTTCATTCTACCATTGTAAAATTAAAATTCTGAAGTCATTCTCAAATTTATTCCTGAATGGTGCACAACCTAATTATATCAATATTTAGTGAAAAGTCCTGTGTGAACAGCAAGTGCTCTGTAGTGTTCAAAGCAGGCCATGATTAAACACACACTTTTATTCTACTTAAATATTCAGCTCTAGTTTAACTCAACATTAAATTATCAAGCCTAATTTAAAGCCAGTAGTGTTTAAAGTCAGCATAAAAAGGCATTTACAACCCCATTTTACTTCAATGTGATCTCTCTTCAGTATTTCTTCCAGTTGAAGGATATTCAATGATTATAAATTTAAGCATTTTTCTTGAATATCATGCGTATCAGCATGTATTAAGTAAATGAGGTCTATTTCTTTCTGTGCTGTTGCTTTTTAACTCTGGAATCCTCTCCCTTTCTTATATCTTCATTCTGAATAAAATGTTCTTTTTGGTTATTGAAACTTAATTTTTTGACAGCTACTTTACACCTTGAACAACTCCAAAGTCTCACATTCTTTCACATGAACCCCTTAAAGACTTCATATAGGTTTGCAAAGCCATAAATTGTATATCAAGTATTTTTCTTTTTCAACGTCTCTTTGCTGTTCCTCCATCACCACATAACTTTTTAATGTTCCCCCTCTTCTCTTAATGAGCATATATATTTACACAAGAAGGGGTTAGCGTGTGCAATTTGTGTTTTCACATACACCAGAAAAAGGCAGTCTCCAGCACAGAGTTGGGAATATTATTCCCCCACCATTTTCATTCCTTCCTTTGCTTAAGTGAGTTATGTGAGAGGAACTTTTCCACAGAGAATCAACCCACCAGAGAGCGAGTACAGCAGTGTCTCTCTGCTTTTTTCTAAGCTTAATGATGAGGCTGTTGCTATTCTGTTCATTAGATCTTGTGCCATGATTTGAATGTGTGGTGGTAAGAGATAGAGAGTGAGAGCAGGGAAGTTTGAGGTTGAACAGAGCGAGCAAGTGTGATGGAAAACAATTAATGAAAGAGGATGATGGAGGTGTGACTTTCCATAAATATGGTGCAAAATAGGACACAAAGTTTCCAAACAAAAAGTCTGTAAAAGTTTTCCAACAAATAGTTAGTGAAATAAGATGTTTGTTGATTAAATATTGCACAAGAATTTTACTTTCTATTAATTTTCTGTGGTCTATTAAATTTTTCTATATATATATATTTATTATATATATATATATATATATATACATCTATATATATATATATTTGTCTAATATATATATATTATATATATATATATATATATATATATATATATATCCTATATATATATATATATATACATACATATATATATATATATATATATATATATATATACATACCATATTTACATATATATATATATATATATATATATATATATATATATATATCTAATATATAACTATGTATACAAATATACATATATAATACATATATACATATATATATATATATATACCATATATAGTTATAGATATATATTGGGTAACTGTATTTACTGAGTTTAGACTATGTATTGTATTTACTGATAAATGTATATTTCTCTGGAGTTAAAGAAAATTTTTTTTTTACCATTGGTAACGGTTGAATTATTCAGCATTACTGCTACAATTTATGTTATATTTGTGAAAATTAAATCATGATTTAGAAAGAGTCTAAAACATGGTGCTTGCTGTGTAATGATGAATGCAATAAAATGATAAATCCTAACATGGGACACAAGATTATGTGTAATATGTAGGAAACTGCTAAAAATTGTTCTTGGAAATAAAAATGAGTTAAAAATGAAAACATTATTATTATTATTATTTTATTATTATTATTATTATTATTATTACATAACAATTTACAACAACTAAATATTAGTTGAATAGACTGAATATATATCTAATGGTTTTTACAACAAATAATGTGAGTTGTGCCCCTAATTCTGTAGACATAGAGAGAGTCCTAAAGTGTAGCGTGTAGTGTGAAATGTGCCAGGTATATAAATGCAGATGATGGAGAGTTAGGATAAAAAGGCAAAGATGATTGCAAAACACTCAGCTCTCGTTTTTTCTTTGAAGCTGCAAGTGTTTTTTGATTATTTTCACAGAATTGTAGTATATGGTATATGAATATGCTAATCTATTGGTAACATGCCATCAAACTACAATAATATTAGGGTGTTTGACATGTAATTTGATTAAAGGCTAGTCATTTTCACAGTCCAGATTTCCATAATTTAACAGCCAAAAAAAAAAAAAAAAAAAAAAAAAAAGAAAAGACATTTAATTTAGGATTTGCTTTATTTTTAACAATTTCAAATATAAATCCTGTGGTGTCACCATCATGGTTGTGAACTGTGAAGAACAATACCATAGAAATACCATTTAGTTATGGACTATTATTAATAATTTCTGTTAAAATGACTGGTCATGAGTTTAGTAGTCATGGGGGGAATTTTTTTTTACCAATTATTATAATCTATAAAGGATACTCAAAATGCTGCTAATCAGGAACATGATTTTTAAAGATAGTTTTACCTCCTAGTATTAATTCAGATTTTTGTGGAACTGTTTCCAAGTACATTCATTAGGTTCTTCAGTGTGACACATTTCACATAATAGAGGAGTTTAGTTTTTTAGTTAATAAGCATAAAGTTACTTATTTGTGTGGATGTTAGCATTTGTGAGTCTTAACTGCTGTAAACAAGTTGATAAAGTAGCTTACAACTCAGCATTTTTTATTTTTTGACAGATTTTGTATTATAATGATTATAACTGCAGTTTTATGAGCTTATAATAATTAAGAGACTCTACTTGTACCTTTTTTAAAAAATTGTCATGCCACAGGACTATTTGGTGCTGGTTTCAGGCACGCAAATTAGCAACAGGCTTGTTTCGATGTCCAAACCACGAAGACGTTTCCAGAAGTTTCTACCGTGTGGTGCCAGGGCCATTATTACCCTCTCAATCACACATTTTCATTTGTCCAGGAACACATGCCTCATTTACCATGTTCTCCAGTCTTGGGGCTTTCTTGTTAAATTATGCAGATAATGACAGTCCGTTGGTGTCCAGGCCTGCTGTGGGGGCATATGGCCTCCTCTGAGAGCTACAGACAGGAACTATGACACCCTTCACCATATGTGCAGCATCTCTGTCTCTCGACTTCACTCGCACAGGCACTCTCCTCTGTCACTCGCTTTTGGAACTCTTCCCCATGTCTGACTGTCAAAGCCAGTCACTGTCAGCGTCTGTACACCTTTCTGAGCCGCTCTCTATTCTCTGAACTCTGGGTGGCTGACCTTCTGCCTGCAAGCTGTTCACATCCCCTTATTCTCTCCCTGCTTTGCTCCGGCTGCCATTTTGGAGTTGTTTTCTTTCAGCCCCCCTTTCTATCTGGTGGCATGAAGTATTTGGGGCCACTCAGACAGCTTGGATGCGTGCCCAATATCGCAGGGACATCTGGGCACTTTTGGCTGCCAAGTCTATGTCGAGTCTCCCTGGTCACTGGTATTGGGGTCACATTTCTAAAGACTAATGAGCAACCTAGGGTGTGGAGCAGCTATTTCGAGATGTTGATAGAAGGTGGAGAGCATTTTCTCTGACTGCTGAAATGGTCTTCTGAGGGTGGGTTGTGCTTCTTGGCACAGCTGAACAAAAAGGGATGAAAGATCTTTAGCATTTATTTATTTTTTATTTTGCAAGCTCAATTCTCAGTCGATTCTTTCTTTTGTTTGCAGACGATATTCTCAGTATAACCCAACTAACCTCGACTGCTTGTCATCCTGGCCGGTTGAAGTAAATGATGAAAATACGGTAGATGATGTAATAGTGTGTAAGGCAGCAAAGCATAATCATTTCAATAGTGCATTTTCTCATTATAATATAAGAACCATCATGCTCTTCTCTGATCAAATCTCAGTTCACCTGGTCAAGAAAGACCTGAGAGAAAGAGATGCTTTGATATTTGGATCTCCCCCCAAAAATATAAATGTTTAAAAACTTGTTCTTCTTTCCGAGCTTAAAGTTGACATGAAATGGAAGTTCATCTATTTTCTAAAAACTTATAGATGTTATTGTGAATGATTTATCCATTCCTTTCATACACTGAAAAACAATTGGTGTAGAACCAATTTTCACTCAGTGACTGTAGTTTACACAAACTTATGGTGTAAACTACAGTCTCCATGCTCACAGCATCCCAAACACAAATAATTTTTATATTTATTTATTTTTATTTATATTTTCATTGTCTGACCATCTAGGATTTCGGTATGGAGTTAAAGGTTAGGATTATATTTTTTTTGGTAGTATTATATCGCATTGTGAGTGTATATTAGCACCTTTTGTTGTTTTCTCGTGGTATCTGATAGACCGTTTGGACATGGAAGAGGTGACATGTGATGTCAGTCTTAACAAGCGAATAGAAAGAGAGAGATGACAGAGAAAATATGAGGAAAAGGCCTGTTATGTTCTAGCAAGAGCAGTGGCAGAGCCAGACATCTGGTGCCACACCAAAATTTAATACGCTACTGTTTCATTTTCTTTGTTTAATCAAACTGAAAGTAACAGTTATTTTAGCCTCAAATTCAATATTGTCTGGTGTGCTGCATCGTGCTTCATCTTGTCTGGTGTACCTTCCAGCCTCTGCTAACCCTAACGCCACACATTCATTTTCTTACAGAGTGACAATCATTGCAGAGCAAAGAGGACACAGTCCCACTTTGCCTCAGTTCAAGCGAAGCAGGAGTACATTCTAATTAGCATAAAATAAACATTAATGAACATCTGAGGGCATGTTGAAAGATACACTACAACTTACTAAATGTGTAGTGTCTCATCATCATGTAATCACAGTGTTTCAACCGCGGAAAGAAAGCAGCTTGAAAACACTGTCACATAACCTCAGAAAATCCATTCAGTGTCCATAAACTAGCAAGCAAAATGTACACTAGAGAGAATAATTTTGCAAAAATTACATTTGTTATGTTTTTACTCTATATAATAATAATATTTATTATTATTTCCTATATAATTACTTGTTTATTATAATTAATAAAAAGGTATAGGCTAGATATAATATTAAAATGCTCTAATATGAACTAGATCTTTTCCTGCAAACGCTGGTAAATCAGATGAAAGAAATAAGAGAAATAAGTTCCAATAGACTAACATTTGAAGTTACAGTAGGAATGTAGCCTAATGTGAAGTAATCAGCAATCTAGGATTTAGTCATGCTTTTCATGGTCTATTCATTGTCTGTGGACCCCCTGAATTAGCCTTGGCTGCCCCCTGGCCACCCCATGTATAAATCTCAAGCTCCACCAATGGGCAAGAGGTAGGACCCACATTAAAGTATCGGAGAAGCTTTCCAGTGCTGGAGAGAGCTTAAATAGTGGGAAAGCCGGAAAATGGGCATTGAGTTTGCTTTATTTCTTCTCAGTATGTGAGTAATGGTGGTTCCCTTTCGAATGTTCACTCTCATTATGTATGGGAAAACTCCTTTTTTCCTTTCTGCTGAAGCCTGATTTGTTCACGTTTGTGTAGCTGCACAAACCCGCCAAAGTGGGCAGGGCCGACCACTATATAAGTCGGTCTGTAGCGCCATTCATCAGATTATTCTCCTTCAGTGACGAGGATCATCTCTTCGCTGACTCTTCTGCAAGAAAGAAGCCATAGGAGAAGCTCCAGCTCTGCTCACTGCCGTGGAAGATGCCGAAAGCAGCGACGTAAACATCACTGCAGACATCCGGCATCCGGGTAAGAGCAAATTTCCTAGAGCAAATTTCAGCGCGTGTTGCTTCAAATGTCACGCCGCGAGTGTGGTTCATGCAAGGGATGAAGACGGGCACAGCGAGTGCGCCACCTGCCTTGGTCGCGCCAACGCAGAGGCCGCGCTCGCTGATGGCTTGTGGTCTTTTTGCAAGAGAATGAGCCTTTCCCGTCTACGCTCGTGGGTCACCTTGTTCCATCAAGGCGATCCCCCCCACAACGCCCTTCCAGCCGTCCATGATGAGCTCACCAAGACGTGGTGTGCCCCCTACTCGGCACGGGTGAACCCCTCTACTGCAGCAGCTCTCACCACTGTTGACGGCACTGACGAAAGGGGATACACCAAACTTCCCCCCCTGGAGGAAGCGATCGCCGCATATCTGTACCCACATCTGCTCTTGGCTTAAAGGGGCATGCAGCGTATCCATCCAAGCCCTGCAGGACCACCTTGGCTATCACCAACAGGGCTTATGCAGCAGCCAGACAGGCCGGTTCAGTGCTGCACACAATGGCGATCCTTCAAGTGTTTCAAGCCAAACTCCTCCGTAGTATGGATGAGTCTGGCCAAGAGCACCAGGAGGCCTTTAAGGAGCTGCGCACAGCAACAGATCTCGCTCTGCGTGCTACAAAGGCCACAGCGATCTGGCTAACGCTGACAGAGATCAGGGACACTGAGAAAATGGCCATCCTCGACTCGAAAGGGCTATTCAGCTCCGCTGTTCACAGGTTCACTGAACGGTTTACTGAGGCTCAGAAGACGTCGCAGGTGCTGCGTCACTTACTCCCTAAACGCCCTGGCACCGCGGCTGTGGGCAGCCAGAAGAGCCCCGCTGCTCAGCCTGCAAAGCCAGCACAGCATCAGTCTCAGCGGAAGACAGAGACTGGGCTGAAACAGCAATCCAGGTGGGCGAATCGCTTCCCCTTCCCGAAGCGTCAAGGTCCCCGCCCACGAGTTGTGCTGGACCCTGAGCCGCCGAAGACGTCCTGAGGTCCTAGAGAGGAAAAGAAGGGGCCCTGTTCTCGCCTTGGCCGGGACCCCCCAAACGCTTCAGGAAGGGGAAGAGATTCGCCGGCCTGGATTGCTGCTTCAGCCCAGCCCCGAATATTTAACCTGTGATAGCGGACCCACATGCTTTAAAGAGCAAAATTCCTCATCCTCTCTCAATCACTTATACGAATGTAGACTCCCCACTTTCTCAAGGCGAGCTTTCGTTCGAGAAAATAAAACCTCTCATCTCCCATTACACGGCTTGGGCAGCCATTCCGGGAATCTCGACGAGGCTACTCGCTGCAGTTCGCATGCAGACTGCACCGCTTCAGAGGCGTTGTTCAAACTTCTGTCCCGGACAACAAAGCTGTTGTTCTCTGGCAGGAGGTGCAAGCACTGCTTGCAAAAGGCGCTGTGGAAATAGTGCCCACAGCGAACAGCGAGTCAGGCTTCTTCAGCCGCTATTTCCTTGTCCCAAAGAGAGAGGGCGGGCTCAGACACAATCTAGATCTCAGACATCTGAACAGCTCGCTTATGCGCCTGTCATTCAAGATGATGACGGTCAAGAAAATTCTCGCACATATTTGTCCCGAGGATTGGTTTTTGACCGTGGATTTGAAAGATGCTTACTTTCACATCCACATAGCCCCCCGTCACAGACCATTCTTGAGATTCGCGTTCGAGGGAGTAGCCTCTCAGCATGCAGTCCTTCCGTTGGGCTGTCCCGGGCCCCATGCAGTTTTACGAAGTGCATAGTTGCGGCTCTGTCCCCTCTCAGGCAGATGGGAATCCGCGTATTGAACTACCTCGACGATTGGCTGGTTTTAGCCAGATCAGAACGGGAACTGAATGCTCACAAAGAGCTCCTGCTCAGTCACTTAGAGTGCCTTGGGTTGGTCATCAACCCATGCAAGAGCAAGTTGTTCCCCAGAAAACGAACTGTCTTTCTGGGAACGGCTCTAGACTCCGCCCTAATGTGGGCTTTGATCTAGCCGGATCGGTCCCTGACAATTCAGCGACTGACGGCTTCCCTCAAACCGGGGAAAACACGATCCCTGAGGGTTTTTCAGAGGCTGCTTGGCTTCATGGCCGCTGCCGCCTCTGTAACTCCGCTGGGCCTGCTCCACATGCGGCCCCTCCAATTTTGGCTAAAAGCCCGAGTCCCGTCCCACGCTTGGTGGTTGAAGAGATTTCCGGTCAGGGTGGACCACCGCTGTATCGAAGCTGTGGCCCCCTGGAAGACCACTCACCTGTTTCAGACAGGAGTAAGGATGAGTGTGGCCTCCAGAAGGAAAGTGATCATGACAGACACGTCCAACTCTGGGTGGGGCGCGATGTTGGAGGGTAATCCGGCATTCAACTCCTGGACAGCTCAGCAGCGATGCCTACATATCAGCTGCCTGGAAATGTTGGCAGTCTCCTTAGCCCTGTATTCCATCCTTCCAGCCATCAAAAGCCACCATGTCCTGGTCCGTTCAGACAGCATGACAGTGGTGTCTTATATCAATCACCAAGGTGGTCTCAGGTCTCACGCCTTATACAGATTGGTTTGTCGCCTCCTTCTCTGGGCACAGAAAGAATACCTATCGCTAAGGGCAGTTCATGTGCCGGGCAAGATGAATCTGGGAGCAGACATGCTGTCCAGAGGCAAGGTAGACCCAGGCATTTGGGCACTGCATCCTCAGACAGTACATCGAATTTGGGCGGTCTTTGGGAAGGCAGAGGTCGGCCTCTTCGCCTCGGAAGACAACTCTCATTGCCCAACATTTTTCTTTATACAGTGAGACGCCCTGGCCCACGACTCGCCTGTATGCATTTCCTCCTATCGCCCTGATTCCCCAGATTATCAGGCGAGTCAAGAAAACTAAATGCTCCCTCCTCCTAGTAGCTGGAAGCCTGGAAAGTCTAAACCTTCTCCACCATCTGTTTCAAGCAACGGCTCCCAACGTATGTCTGAAACGTGAAATAACATACTTTCATATTTGTTTTTCTTTTGGTTCCTCTTTTAGTGATCACTATAACTCCATATTCATTACCTGCATTACATAGAGTGTATGTGAATTTGGGGGCAGAGGGATCAAGATAGGGGTGTAATCCTTTAGGGTAGCAGTGATTTCAAATATCAGCAATATTAATCAATATTAATTACAAAGAAACATACTCCAATTACCTTTAATTTACATTTTTGTTTTTTAAATCAGTGAATTTTATATATATATATATATATATATATATATATATATGTATGTGTGTGTGTGTTTGTGTGTGTGTGTGCGTGCATGTGTGTGTGTGTGTGTGTGTGTGTGTGTGTGTGACTTGTATATATGAGAAGTGACTTCTCTAGTTCAGGACTTCTTTTTTAGAATCGATTTCAAGCTCACATCCAGACCTGCCTCCATCCAATCAACAACCAATGGTTAGAACCAAGTCCTTGCTCTGCAATTTTTTTTTTTTTGATAATCCATTTTATTCAGATGTACATCACAACATGGAAGAAAAGATCTTACATGACCATAAATATGGGCAGAGGGGGTCTAAGCAAGCAGCCTCTGGGGGCCCTGCTCCTCTGTGATAGACCAAAGGGAAACATGCTTGATGACAGCCTTAATTTTTTGAATAACATTTAAAGTTTAAATTAAATTACTCTAAAAATGAAATGTGGTAAAATGTAACAATCTGATATTGCTGATATTTTCAAGATTTATTGACTTTGACATACCATCATTAGGGACTTAGGGGGTCATTTATGATGTAATTTCCTGTTTTGTTTTTGTTTACTGCATGTTGATTGGACCAGGACTTTGATTTTGCGAACAAATATTTTTCAGATATTAATAAAGGGGCAGCAACACTACACTTTTAGTTTCATTGACTTCCATTCATGCCCATATGAATGTGGGAGACAGGAAATGCAAGCTTATGTGAATTTCACTGCAAATTGGTATATTTTCTTTTTTTTATATATCAGGAAGTTGTATCACTCCAACGTTTATGACATTAGGCCCCCTAGAAAATCATTGACATGATCAGCATTTATGTATGTGAGATGTAAACAGACTGTTAGAATGAGTCAAGAATGAGTCAAAGTGAGTGATATGCATTGAATGAATGAGTGAATGGAGAAAGACACTCGATGGATGCAGATTTAATGTTCCAGCATTAAACTGAGCTGCTCCCGGCAGTAAGGTGAGCGATTTGGTATTCTTATCATGAGAGTGTTTTTCTGTGGCCTGGTATTATAATGACAGATCAGAGCAAAGGGGCTGAAAAGGTCAGAGTCTGTACAAGCTCAATCTAGAGTACTGTCTTCATTCCACTCCTAATTAAATGTCAGCATCAGGGCCAGGAGGAGACAAAGCAGAGGAGAAAACCTGGATCTAAATGTCACTCTTGCACAGGCCCGTTTTCTCCACTGACAGCCTGAGCAACTGTGGCGACAGAGTAATCCTGAACACTGAGGTGACAGCGTCTGTCTGTCTGACTGAGAGATTAGCCACAGAGCAAAAAGTCTTACTGCAGCCTAATATATATTTCCCTATCCCCCTTATTTAGTCTAATGAGGCAAGTTGCTTATTTTGGGCTTGTTTTGGTAGATCATGTTGCTTGTTTTTCTGAAGAGGTTTTGGCAGCTCTAGTTCTGCAATGTCTGCATTATTCAATTGAATGTGGATGGAATGTGATCAAATATATGATACACAAACCCGATTCCAAAAAAGTTGGGACACTGTGAATAATTTAACAATTGTGCATAAAAACAGAATGCAATGATGTGGAAGTTTCAAATTTCAATATTTTATTCAGAATACAACATAGATGACATATCAAATGTTTAAACTGAGAAAATGTATCATTTTAAGGGAAAAATAAGTTGATTTTAACTTTCATGGCATCAAAACATCTCAAAAAAACTTACACAAATGCATCGATTCACTTCAGAAGTCCTTTATTAACCCGCTGGTGCTGTTTTCAATATGGATATTTTTCTTACACAAATGCATCGATTCACTTCAGAAGTCCTTTATTAACCCGCTGGTGCTGTGTGGAGCACTTTTTATGATGGATGGATGCCATTTTTTGTGCTACAAAATCTCAACCCCCATTCATTGCCATTATAAAGCTTCGAAGAGTCATGACATTTTTTAATATAACTCTGATAATATTCGTCTGAAAGAATAAAATCATATACACCTAGGATGACTTGAGAGTGTGTAAATCATGGGGTAATTTTCATTTTTGGATAAACTATTCCTTTAAAACATTGCTCAGGTCCCTTCTGAAATTATTGTAGTCTTTTCTCAGAAAATAATTGGAGAAGCAGAAAACTTAAGCCTCCTTAAGTCTTAACTTAAGTCTCCAGTGCTCTCCATTTAATCTCATAACTGTCTTTTGGCCATATTGCATATTAAAGAATTTCCTTCCTGTGTGTTGAATAGCCAGTATTTAGTCCGCCCCCATTCTGTTGCATAAAAATCTTTTCATGAAAAAGGATGTGCAAATACTAAAGCTGAATAAACATGCCATGAATATCGAATAGTTATCATTTTGTAGTTTAGCCTCGTCTTCTGTCTAACTGAATGCTGTTAGCTTATCGATTACGGGTAGCATTAGTTGTAGTAGCAGGTTGAACTAATGACTTGTGTGATTTATAATTCAGATATGTGTCTCATCAACCATGTTGTCTGAGACTTTTTCTATTTTTCTCTGAGACATACACAAAGTGTCTGCTTTTAAATGGAGGAACCTCATGAATAATTCTTGTTGACCCACTTTTTCCCCCATTAGCTTGATATAGTGCTGGAGCTCAATAGCAGACAGTGCTTGACAGGTCCTCCAGGTGTGGGAGTTTGCTTTTGAAATAGACTTCACCTCTTTATTTCTTCTTTTTATTTTAAGGGAATGTGCTGGTTTAAAATAACACAGTGCTGGTAAGGACGTGTGGGAGTGTCTCTCTCTCACACTGTGCTCTCTCTCTATGCGTGTGCATGTGTGTGTGCGTGTGCGAGTGCAGTGTGTTTTGGGAATTATCATCAGGCCTCCGTCTCAGGGGTCATATGGATGGATATGTTTGCTGTCCACAGCCGGGCCATTACTGCAACACAGCAAGCAGGAGAGAAAGAGTCAGGTGGACCTGCAGTAAAAAGTAGGTTCCATTTAAATGAATTACAGACGTGTTCCCACCTCTTGTGCAGCCCCTCTACCCCCCAGAGACCTGAGGAGAGACATTTGAAACATAGTAAAAGTTACAAAGGATGTTTGTGTGGTTCGAAATTGCTTTCTTAATGACATGGCTTAAAGGGGCCTCACATCTGCAGCATTTTATAATCTTACATAAATAAACAGATGATAATTTAGTCGAATGGTTTGCATGACTATTTTATTTCCCTCCCTCTGAGCCTCAGAATTTAGCAGGCTTTGTGCTGGCTTTCTTGGGATCAAGAACGTTAAATTAGAAATTATATTATATAAAGTATATTAAATAAATTAAATATATTAAATGATAACTTTCGGCACCATTCTAGGTGGATAAAATTATAAGTGAAAAATCTAATAATAATAATAATAATAATAATAATAATAATACATAGTATGATAAGGCCTCTATAAGGTTTCTTTGGATTTCTTTGTTTTAAACGTCCACTAAATGATGTTTCTGTAAATGTGAAATAAGTAACAACAACAGTCACTGATATATAATGTTAATACCTTTTCTTAATAATGACTTTTTTTGGGGCAACTTCAGTTTTAATACATGGACTATTTACAACATTGCATTGTGAACATCACTCTCTTTTATTTCAGAAGAGCTGATCTGACCCCTCTATAAAGAACAGCACCCAGCTTTTTAGGAAATGACACATTGTTAAAGATATTACAGAAAATGGAAGAATGCTCGGATTAGTTTCACTCTTGAACTTCAGCAGAATTGAGTGCATCTAAATGTGACAGACTCAGGAAACTAACTGTTGATCACTGGAAAGCAGCTTCCATTTGCATAATGGTTGGAATGTTTTATTATTATGGCTTTGGGTTTTGTGCTGTTTCAGTCGCCCTTTGGAATGAATATATTCTTTCATTGTTCTGTTTGGAAGAAACTATCAATAGTGAAGGTGCTATGCTAAAAATATGACCAAACATTCAGACTAATTCATTGTCTGTGTCATTTAAATTATTAAAACTCATGTTAAATATTCACACATGGTATGCAATGTAATCTCAGAGATTCATGCCATATCTAAGTTTCCGCCATGAATATTTCAGCCGTGGAGAACAGCGGAAATTAATCACGGATCTATTATTAGAGTAACCAGACTGCTTTGGTATGGGATGAAATCAATCAAATTACTAAGATTTTAAAATCCCACATTCTATTATACACCTCAGTAACTGCAAAAGTTGAACTTTGCTCAAAATATCACAGAGCTTTATCTTAAGCACTCTTCGGATGCGTTGTGTTTTCTAAATAACATTGAACATTGAAGTTGAAGATATTAACATAGGGCACTGATTTAAAAGGTAATGAAATTCATTCATTCATTCATTCAACAACAGTGATGTTGGTGTACACCAGCATTGGGATGTTATGTTACAAAGCTGAAGGTGCAGCAAAAAAATAAAAATAAAAAAAGTAGCTTTAGTTACATTGTTGAGTGAACGTTAAAATAAATGAGTGAAATCATTGTGAAAAGAAAATAATATACTGCAATCACAAACATTCTTATCTGGATGAGATTACATTTCTCAGAGGACCCTCGAGTTAGCTGAAAAACAGTAGGTAATTTCCTCTGCAATTCCAAGTTGTGCAAGGGAAAAACACAAATTTACCAGACCTCCTCAGGGAAAACTAGTCCCATCCAAATAGGGCTATAGATTTACATCATCCAGGGTTTGCTTGTCCTTGAAAAATACCAGTTCCATGAGGTGTTGTTTATTGGATCCTATCTCTTATGTTGTAATAATAACTGTGGTAGCTCTATGTTACCATGAAGCTGGGCACCAGTGTCATTTGTCTGCTGCACAACGACGCTTCGCTTGACTGTCTCGGTCGTGAGTCATACGCTTTCTGGATGAACATGGTCCCATGTTCATTGCTTATATCACAGCATTTCTCACCATGCTGCTGGTGAGATAATTGTGCTTTTCCCCATTTTCTTTGCATTTCACAGTCTCCGTTCAGACCAGTGACATTTGCTCCCAGCTACCTCCGCTATTCTCCTTTTCTCTAATGATGGGCTGTGTAAATGTGTGTTTGTGTGGGTATGGTAAGCGATGCGCTGTCAAAAAGTCCTGTCCACCCACTAGCCAGTTGTTACTGGAAATGCGATAAAGAAATGCTTTACACGTTGTCCTTCTCCTTCGTGCTCTCTCGCCATCGCTCTGCCAAATCGACACACACACACACACAATCCACACCTACTCTGGAACAACTGCTTCTGCCGAGGCATTGCTGTTGGTATGTTTATCTATGATTTCTTGATGGGAAGTCAGACTGTCTTTTCCTCTCTCTCAGTCCAGCCAAACACACACCCTTTGTGTTTAATGAGGAGGCTGGCCAATATGGCTGTGAGAGTGCTTCTCGACATTGAGTGACAGTCTTGTGAGCTCTTTCGGAAACCAAGGAGCACCTTATTAAGCTGATTGATTACCAAGAACTTTCTCCAGGTTATTGTGGCCTCTCTTGAGGTTGAGCTCATATACGTAACTGTCTGGACCTCATGTCAATGAGGATTGACCACATTTGTGTTCCGAG
This sequence comes from Cyprinus carpio, assembly GCF_018340385.1. Classification (NCBI taxonomy): domain Eukaryota; kingdom Metazoa; phylum Chordata; class Actinopteri; order Cypriniformes; family Cyprinidae; genus Cyprinus; species Cyprinus carpio. The sequence goes on along the minus strand of NC_056590.1, from coordinate 17,228,953 downwards.
TTTAGTGTAATTAATTGTAAACTGCATGTGCATCATAAATATAAATGTAAAATTGGTATCCATTCTTCAATTTGATCAGAATTCAACAGAAGGAATTTATTCTGCATCCAGTCTGTCCTTAACACAATCCACCAACTTGGAAAACTGTGAAATTTAATTTGGTCTTGAGGGGATATACTGTAAAGCTGTGTGTGATCAGCATAGCAATGAAAGCTAATTCTCTGCTACAAATGTTACCTTATGTTATCACCTAAAGAAAGCATGTCCAAAAAGAATAACAAGGAACCCAAGTCCGAGCTTTGGGGCACATTATACTTTGTCTGTGTTGTACAGATATCTGTTTTCATGAACAAAGTGGTAATGGACTAACAGGCAGGATATAAACCAAACTAGTGCCTGTTGCCCATAATGAATGTAGAAAAATATAAATAGCTATACTTTGCAGAAATGGCCTGAACAAGATATAATGCAAATGCATCTGCTAGAGCACTGATACATAGATAAAAGTGTCAAAAAGGACAAAAATGGAGTAAGTAAATGCTGGTACCTGGTCTGTGGCTTGAAATGTATTTGAGAGATATATTTATGCCACAGAACAATACAGTTGTGACAAGACAAGATGAAAAAGAGGAGCTATTCAGTTCTTCATGCAAAGATCCTCATTTTCACTAATCCAATCATTTGCACATGCATTCACAATAATCAAAGAGCCGCACTGACAACAGTGGCCTACATACAGAAGCCAGTTTCCTATACTTATTTAAATGCTATCTTCATAATACAAATAATCTAATAACAACATGCCAAGAGTGTGAAGATGCTGCCAGCCTTCATCCTCATTAGGAGAAATGTGGTGAAACAGAATATGAGAAGCTTTTTTCAGGTCCTAACGAGGCCTCAGGAAAAGAGACCTGCGCTCCGTAGCAAGAAACCTGACTCTCCGCCCTGCTCCCCGTCATTGTTTGCTAATAAGCACAGAACTTGGTCTCTGCCGACTGTTTTTGTTTGCAATTCACAACATCATTATTACGGCTGTTTGAAGTTTTGCTCTGCTATCACACACATCTGCTCGCCTGGCAGGCTTGGGGAACACAGAAACCAGGAAGGAGGCAGAGATGAACGGTGGAATAGAGAGAATGGGAAGAGAGAGAATGCAGAGGCGAAATTTACATATCACATAAGGAGAGAGGTTGGAGAAAGAGTTCTGGAGCAGATGTCGATTTGCATATTCAACAGTGGGCCGGCTGAGAGGGGGTTAGGAGATTTTAGCTGGACACTGGCCTGTTGTGTTGCTAACCTCTCTGAATGCGTGGAGAGCATGTGTGTTCAGGAGGGGGTGCAGGTAATGAGAACAATAGCCAACCTGTTTCATTTTTGTGTGTTAGTGTCGGTTCTCCTGACAGACTGATGTGGAGAGCCATATACTAACAACAGGTGTAATAGGACTGAGCCTCCCTACAAAATGGAGGAATGTTTATTTATTTCTGCTCGTTACAAAAATGGATGGTTCACTGGCCCAGAACATTACCTATAGAGAAAAACACTGGGTTTATGTTGCTTCTTGATTTGCCTTTTCTTTTTTTTGGTCAACATTGGGACAAGAATGCTATATCTCTGAATAAACTGAATTTGAGAAAGACTAAGGAATGATGGATAAAAATTAGAAAACAAGGCAAAGAGAGACTGAAAGAAGAGCTTTTCAGTTCATTGTGAGGTAGTGTTGAGTCACACACTGAGAAAGTGTATCTGGACTTGGAAAAGGAGCTGAAATGGTAAAGATGGGAATTAAAAAAGATTGGGACTATTTCAACTCCTTCTCCTAACACATAGCTTTATGTAACCTCTCAACTTAAAGGGTTCAAGCACTTCTTGTTTTCATCTATTCCTGAGGGAAGGGAACTTCCCCGGGTACTTGAAGTTTTCCGAGCTCTGAGCCAAACTCCCATTAGAGTTGGAACGGAAGATTGACAGGTGTTATTTGCAGGCATATTTTTGGCACTTTAATATCATCAAACAGAATGCACTCATCTGACCTGACAGATGTAGTTAATTAGAATGAAAACACACTATATAGTTCTTGTAATCAAAAAACGTGCAACATACAAATCAAGACCACCTTCATCATGTTTCATTTTACTGTAAGTCCCCCCTCCCCTCACTCTGTTTTTCTCCTTTTCTCTTACTTCACACATATCTCTGCAGACTCATTAAGATTCAGTCTCGCATCTACAGTTTAAAAGTTGGACTCCCACACAAAGACGTTCCGTTAAGAAATACTGTACACATGAATCATAACCCTCAGAGCCTGAACAAAATGAGAGGGGATGGCTGAGTTATGTGTGGAAAGTGCAAGGAAAATCTTCCTGATACGTATCCCAATGAACTGTGAATTCCTGAGCCCTGCTGATACATGAGCATGCCAAGAAGAAAGACGTGGAGCCAAATGAACACGCACACATGCTTTATATACCTTTATCACACGATCCATTCCCATAGCAAATTTCACACCAAAGGCAACACAATGTTATGCAGATTGCTGAGACTGGAGGCCAGATGTGGATGCACACAGCACATAAAACATTTTTACCCACAAACATCGCTCGGTACGGTGGGCCATGTTGAGGAGAGAGACAGCCACAGTAGAAAACAACACACACAGTATCAAACTGCTGTGGCACTCCACTGAACATCCCATAATGCATTTCATGGTAATGCACTGCATGCATATGCATATGCTTTGTGTTATCTCATTTACTGTGCTTCAGGTGTTTCTTCACATCCCGCTAACCTTTGCTTTAGGGCTACAACAACTAATCCATAATGAAATTAATTAGAACATAAACATATTTCATTATCAGTTAGCTAGATATGTGCACTGAGGCACTGGTAATCTTAGTCAGTGATGCCACTTTACAGTAAAAATGCATTTCTATGGAAAAAGTGTAACTGAAAAATGCCGCTGGTCACAGAGAGCTGTGGCAGAAAAAGTGCATGACCCAATTTGTCCAAAGCACTCGATAATAAATGATTCCAAGAAGCTCATAAGCAACAGTTTTATGCTGTTTAATGTGGTTGACAGATTTTTCCCCCTCAGAGCTTGCATTTCAAAAATTAATATAGTATCTGTAAATGAAGTGTTATAAAGTGTGTTATAAAGTCAAGCCATATATTTCTATTCCACATAACTTGTCCTAAGCAAGAAAGTTAACGTTAAATCTGAGACATAGTAAGGTGGTGGAGATGATGTATAACTTTAAGACATTAAAGAAGGAATTGTAACAGTCAATCAAACAATGAGGTACAGTATATATTTACTCTAGAACAGATGTACATTGACTGTCGCAACCTAGAAAATTAAGTTTTATTGTGTGATTGTGCACAATTCGAATTTGAATTTGAATTTAAACTCCTGAATTTGAAAATAAGATTCCTAAACGCGCCATTTTTGTGTTTGTCCCTTTAAATGCTTATGAACTGGTGCTGCCACCTCCCTTTTCAGAAGAGGGTGGAGCTTCAAGAGCTCATGCTCCTGCATACAGGCAACAACAAAACCAGACAATAACACACAATCTGACTGTACTGTGCATAGTAAATGCGCATTTTTAAATTACACGGACCGGGAGCACGGCGGGATAAAAATAACGGCATAACTGGTTTAATGGTGCCTTCATGTGCTATCATATTATGAGCTTTACAAATTCAAGCGGTCGACTTCACATTGCTTCCATATGCAACCACATTTCTATTTACGATCATTCTGGTAGCACGTGAAGGCAGCATTAGCCTTACAGAGAGCCAAGAAGCTCTTTTGGAAAACAAAATATGACGCATGATGCTTACTTTGTCTGCAGCTGAAGTTCGCGCACGAAGCGTTGGTATCAATCCCTCTTTCAGAATCAATCTTTGTACAACTCCAGTGCTGAACTGACATTGTTTGTGAAGCAGTCCGGCTTAAAATGATTAGCACAAACATATAGGACTTTTCCGGGATTTTTTTTTTTCGGGACATTTTCTTCGAAAATGACATTTAAAAGGGTCATATGACATTGCTAAAAAGAACATTATTTTGTGTATTTGGTGTAATGAAATTTGTTTATGTGGTTTAAAGTTACAAAAACACATTATTTCCACATACTGTACATTATTGTTGCTCCTCTATGCCCTGCCTTTCTGAAACGTGTAGATTTTTACAAAGCTCATTGTCACTCGCGTTTGAATCATCAGTGGCAAATCCTTTACATATGAAAACGTACTTACTGTATAGGCTGTGAGTTAGAAGCACCAGACTGTTCTTGCAAAGTTGCAATTGAGGAATTGCCCCACTTTAAAGAAACAACCTTCGTGCACAGCCTTCCCAGGTTCAGGAAACAGTCCTCCTTAAAATGTGCTGCACACCTCTGAATATTTGATTTAAACTGTTATGCAACAGTGTTGTAAATACAACTTAACCACTGATTTCTAGTTGTGTCCCCTTTTGGAAGACCAAACAAAGTAGTTTAGCTTTCACAACGAAACACGGTGTCTCCACGACATGGTAGCAGCAGCAACAATACTACAACGAGAATCAAAGTTATGCCTTCTTTCGTGAACATTTGGATGGTGTTATACAAATCTTCCCACACAATGACGTAGACATGTGGGAGCATGTTTAAACGAGGCATTTTAGGAGGGAGTGGACAAGTCTTAACTTTTATAAATAATATCTCTTTGAGACTTTAGTCTTTGCAACTTTAGGGATCTCATCTATGCATGAACAGCTTGCAACACTCCAAAGAGAAAGGAAAACTTGAAATCACATTTCCATAGTATGACTTGTATATATGGAAAATCTGGAACAGCTCGTTTGGAGAGACTGTTTATGACTTACTGGGAATATAAAAAAATGAGTGGGTGGATTTTTACCACTATAGGCTGGTTGTTTTCACACACTGCGGCCACACAACAGTGTTCAAACTCCTTATAAAAGTGATTTTTGCATAATAGGTCACCTTTAAAGTAGCAAACAGAACACAAAATTGGAACTCGAATTTGAATGTAAGGAAGCAGAATTGAATATTTAAAATAAAATAAAATAAAATAAAATGTTAAGCTGTAACAAAACTTAAAACTCAGTTTGGTTTTAAAAAAATGGGTTACAAAGTTTACAAACACAATACTACTAACTCACATTACACCTACAAGACTACTAACTCACATTAGAGTATTAGTAGACTTTATGCTTAATATCTGCTAACTCTTTATTGTAATGGTCTCCCAACAGATATTCTACTGTCTATAAGTAATTTTGCAAGTACATATCAACTTATTTTAACCCTAACCCTACCAGTCTAGTCTACTAATGCTCTACTAACACTCTAATGAGAGTTAGTAGACATGTAGGTGTAACGTTACTTTATATATTAAAGGGACCATCAAAATAAAGTGAAACCCAAAGTTTAAGAAGGTTTATGTCTTCATGGACATAGAGAATGATGGCTGGATAGATGTTTGAAATGCCATACAGTATATAAAAATTTGTATCTTGTATATATTTCAACATATTTAATAAACAATCTTTTTTTTGGATCAGGGTGAAAGACTGCATTATGTGCTGAATGTCTTAAAGTGGTCATATGATGTTGCAAAAAAAAAAACATTATTTTGTGTATTTGCTGTAATGAAATGTGTTTATGCGGTTTAAGGGTTAAAAAACATTATTTTCAACATACTGTACAATATTGTTTCTCCTCTTTGCCCCACCTTTCTGAAATGCGTCAATTTTTACAAAGCTCATCATCCTGCGAGGTGTAGTCTGATTGGCCAGCTATCCAGTGCGTTGTGATTGGCAGAATACCTCAAGCGTGTGACGGAAATGTCAAGCCCCTTACCATACTGTGATGCCGTGTCCCTGTGCGACGAGACAAAAACAATAAAACCCATTATAAACTAGGCATTTGTTGCATCCAGTGGGAACATAATTGCTGATTACAAGGACTTATACTACTGTCTTTTTACGCATTGCGTTGCATCGTGTAAACATAAAACCATGTCTGCACTGCATTTGTGATTGGAGAAACGACAAACAACAAGCGCTACTCTACACTGCTCAAAACTTGTGTTTGAATCATCAATGGCAAATTCTTTAAATATGAAAACATACTTAAAGGCTGTGATTCAGAACAGCTGGCATTGTAGACTACTCTCCCAGGTTCAGGAAACAGTCCTCCACAAAATGCGTTGCACACACATGAATATTTGGGTTGAACTGTTCTAGAACAGTGTTGTAAATACAACTTAACCACTGATTTCTAGTTGTGTCGTTTTTTGGAAGGCCAAACAAGCTATTTTCGCTTTAAAAACAAAACACACAACATGGCGGTGGCGATGGTGGCAACAATACTACAGCGAGAATCAAAGTTACACATTTTTTCTTAGTGTAAACATTTGGGCGCAGTTATGCAAATCTTCCCACACAGTGATGTAGACATGTGGGGGCGTGTTTAAATGAGGCGTTTTAGGAGGGCGTAAATGAGTCTTAAAGGGATACTCCACCCCAAAATGAAAATTTTCTCATTAATCACTTACCCCCATCTCTCCAATATAAAGCCCAATAAAAAACTGTTTGTCTTCAGAACACGATTTAAGATATTTTGGATGAAAACTGGGAGACCTGTGACTGTCCCATAGACTGCCAAATAAATAACAGTGTCAAGGTCCATAAAAGGTATGAAAGTCAACGTCAGAATACTCCATCTCCCATCAGACGTGCAATCTGGGTTATATGAAGCGACAGGAACACTTTTTGTAAGCGAAGAAAACAAAAATAAGGACTTTATTCAACAATTCCTTTGTCAACAGTCTCCTCTGTGTCTCTCCATATCACCGTATGCTGCGTATGCTCTTCTGTATCATCCGCCCCACAAGGATGCACTATTTCTACGTGTATTTAGCTTTGATTTGAAAGAAAACAGCGCATCTTTGTGGCGCGGATGACACAGAAGAGCATACACAGCATACGGTGACATGGAGAGACACAGAAGAGACTGTGACACTCCAAAGAGACCCCTATAATTACTTTATTATTTCATAATTACAAGATTCTGATTTGAAAGAAGCATTTGCATCCTCGACGATAGTTGACACTAGTTGCCAAAAGTCAGCCAGTCTGCAGATTTGAGTTGACAGATTTCATAGAAAATTGAATAGTGTATGATGGTCACAGACTTTGATTCCATCCAGTCAGAGGATAGCAAACATATTTTGAGCCAGTTTTAGAACATATATTGTTTTCATTTGTCATGCATCTCCTAGCAATAAGGGGCATGACTTTGTTTTGATCGGAACAACTTTAAAGTCTGGTAGTGTGTGATCCTCAGTCATTTAGTGTATGATTGCCAGTTTTTTCTCTGTGAATATTTACAAAGTCAGTGGGTGTATTAAAATCCCACCCTTAACTCATAATTACAATTTATAAACTCTTCTCAAAGCTCCAACTTGTAAAACTTGACTGCTGCAACCACTTGCAAAAACACTCAAAATTGCAGAGGATTCAGCCGTAATATAATTTCATTATATTTTAATGCCTATAAAACACTTAATGTCTTAATAATGCTAGAATAATCTTACACAGTTTTAATTTGGCATTAATAGTGTTGCCATAGAAACACATAGTTCCGAGTTCGAGGATGTGAACAGCTCTCAGTAGAACGTCCAGGTTGTATTCTAATAATTACAGTAATTACAACATGGTGCGAATGCAGCATTACAGTTCAGTAAATACCTTTTCTTGTCATTCCTATTCAGCTTCCCGTGGACTGTGGCCAATTCATCTCAGATTCACTTTAATGAATTTCTTTCATTAAAGGGATTTCAAAGGGATGTTAAATATGTTATTGAAACATAATCTTGACAAACACTTCAGGAGCTTTTGGTTTTCTCTTATTCAATTATGACTTAAAAGTGTTTGTTTGCATGTTACAGGGACATTACCAAGATGGCTCCTGAGTGAACTGACTTGCCTTAAAATAGAAATAGAATATATATTTATAAAAAAAAATACATAAATTAATTAACAAAAAAAACACTAATTATCTACATAAAATATATATATATATTTCTTTAATTTATCTGTGATTTGTAAAACTTTAACAGTAATTGATTAGCAAAATACTCATTAGTTCTCTACATTGCTTGACAAAAAGTATATCAAATGTTTTATTTATTCATTTTTACTCACATCATATCCATCCTCCTTTCTATTTGGCTCTCTGTCCTCTTCAGTTCAAACTTGTAGCTGCTGCATAACCAAAACGATATCGATTGCCGTCCTTTGCAGCCATGGTTGCCATGGATTTTTTTTTCAAACATATTCTGTCATTTCGATTTGTCATTAAAGCTGCACCACTCTATACCGCTCCGACTATGCAGAGCATCGTGGGTAACTGCAGCTGCCTGATTCATTCAAGTTCTGATAGCCTGTGTCTATTTCTAATGATGTCCATTAATCAAAATGGACATAGAGAGAAAGACGGAAGGAAATAACATAGGAGGTTTCATCCTCCAGGCATCAAAATGTGTGGCTATTTTCTTCCTCTTCAGTGGGTGATTTGCCCCTCTTCTCTTTCCTTTGTCATCCAGAACTTATAGCTGAATAATAGAATGGCTCTCAGCCGCATGAATGCTTCGGTGTCCCCGACAGAAAGGCGAGCAGCTCCAGCAGATGGAAGAAGAGAGAGGGGAATAAAGAAAGAGTGCGTGAGAGCATAAAAGCAAGAAACTTAGTGCAGCATGCCATACACAGTGTCACCTTCATAAACATTTTACCTTATTCTCCAATTGTGCATGTCTTTTTCTTTAACTTCTTCAAGAAAACAGAGAAAAATGTAGACAGAGGTGATGTAAAATGTGCAATAAAAGGAAGTGACAGCATTAATTCTTCTAATTCTTCACCAGTATCTGTATCTGTGCGAAATACAATATCATCATCTATTATGCATCTTTACATTAAGCGTCCATTAGCCCATCCTGTGTACAGTATATACTGTATATAGAAAACTTCCTGGTTGATATCCATATGGAGAACTCTGCTGAATCAATTGATTCATTTGGACAAGTCAATTTATCAATCCCAACAATCGTATAAATATATTATGTTTTCAACTTTGCCAGAAAAAAATAACATCTTTTCCTTCACATCTCTAGTGTCTAGTTTTTGAAAATACCAAGTTTCCTCAAAAGTTTGTTTAGTGAAATATTTTCAAAGAGCATGTATTGATCTAACAAAGTGATTTTAAAGGGTACTTTGTCAAAAGATTTGACAAACATCCCAGATTAATTATGGATTCAGCGCAACTCGTAAGAGCTTATTCCCTCCTTGGACCGTCTCTGACAAAATGCCGTCTTACTGAATTCTCTTTTTTTCAGAGATGTCTTATATAACTGTGGTGTGTGGGTGTGTGTGTGCATACACTCAAAATAATAATTCTTGTGCTGACCTTCATTCAGTTGTGGACAGTGATTAACTGTAAACTCTGCTTAAATACCAAACTTGTATGAGTAACTGTCACACACTTACATTCTCCATTCACATACATACATTTCTACTCTCTCTCACACACTTACATTCTCCTTTCACATATATACATTAGCACTCGCACAAACATACATTCTCCTTTCACTAACATGAATTTCTACTCTCACACACTTACATTCTCCATTCACTTACGTGCATTTCTACTGTCACGCACTTACATTCTCCATTCGCAAACATACATTTCTACTCTCACACACTTAGATTCTCCATTCACAGACATGCATTTCTACTCTCTCTCACACACATACATTCTCCTTACATACATTTTTTGCTTTCACACACATGCATTCTCCTTTTACATACATATATTTCTACCTTTATTTTGGTATCCATTACTTACTGTTTAAGCAGGAAGTCACTCTCAGACCAGGAAATACATGTGCAAGACTTGCTCAATTTTACAGTGATGCTATTCAAAGTCATCCTGTTTTCTTTTCAAGTACATATTTTAAATTTTTAACTTTAACATATTGTTATGTAACTTGCGTGTTCTACAGATCTGTGTACAAGTGTTATGATACTGATTTTGATCTTACTGACAGGGCTTAACACTAGGAAATTTTCTATTTGTCCGGTTCTGCAAGTGGTTTAATTTTTTTTTACTTGCCCTGGCAAAATTTTCACAGGCCTTGCAACAATCAATCAATCAATAAATAAGACTTATTGTTTTCAGTGTTGATTGTAACATTGTATTGTAATAAATGATAACCATTTTGCACAAATAGGTACAATAGTTCAAAGATAAAACTGAAATTAACGCAGTAACCACTTGTACAAAGCATAAATAAAAATGCACATAAGCCCGCACAGTGTCAACAGGAACGCAGTAACAATTGTACTAAATTACAAGCCTAGCAATAAGAAGTTAGAGACTCACTGAAAGCACTTGAGATGCCAGGCACAGCACATCCAGCTTGTAAAACCTGGCAAAAGTGTTCTGAGAAGACCAGCCAGCTGCAAAGCATATATCCTGAATAGCTGCATGTTTATATATATCCTGGTCCGTAGCACACAAACATAAATATTGTGCATTTTTTAGTTGTAAATACGTAACAATTTTACGTTTTATGCGTTGTAATATGTCAGAATTGTACGTTTTGATTGATGCTTAAACTTATAATTTTGACATGTAAGAATGTAAACGTAGCCTACTAATACCTTCACATAAACAATGAGACCAGGCTGCCTAATCACACCATAGATTTAAAGTGAACTATTTACTTGCAAATGTAAATTTAGTTTATTTATTTCTGTTACTTTTTGCCACCAGGGAGGAATGGAATGACACAGGCCAAAGTCAAACCCATGTCTTCAATACAAGCACAATGACTCAACATGTCTGATGCATGTGCACTGATTCTGACAACCATTATTAATTTATTGCAGATTTTTTTCTTTTCATCTGATGGTGACAGAGCCATTATACACACTCCTGGACAAAGCTCACCTGGCTTCATTTAATCATTTTGGGTAAGATTAAAAATCTAACAAAAAAGGGCACACATCTGGTCAATCCATCATTCAAAATAACTTTCTTAAACCCAATGGACAGTTTCATTTTTCCAGTGTTTACACTAATTACATTTCCAACACATTTCCAGGAGGCTCTGATTAGCTAATCCTGGCTGTGATTGATGGACTGGTTAAGGAAAGGAAAGTTATTTGCCAGTGGAGTGTTAAATGGATGGTTTTGCATTACCAGCTTAATCTTCTGTCTGAGTCACTAATTATCCCTCTGTCAGCAGAAGCAGCATCACTGACCTGCATGGTGCTGTCTCTAGGGTCTTGTTAGCGTGTCGCTGGCAGCAAATTGTGGCCAAATCGTGAATGATTGGATGGCCCTAAGTCTTTCAGCCCAACCTCATTCCTTGCTCTGTCACATCAGTCACATGTTTTCCCTGGAGAATGTCATTCATGCCCAGCACGTGGAAAAAAAAAAAACTTGTTGTAAATGCTATCTGTATAGTGGAGTTAGGCTGTTGAATGATGTCAAGGCCAATGTCTGGGAGGGGATTTTGCAATTTTGAGCTGACTAGCCATGAAACCTGTGGTAGTGACTGCGGATACCTACAATGGTTGAGCGTTCACTCAAGGACAACACACAATTATAGTTCTTATAGGCTGTTCTTTTGAATTGATTTTGGATGTCTGCTGATACACACCTGTGTAAATGTCGTGATGTTTTGACCAAACTATTAAAGGGGTCATATGACGTTGCTAATAAGAACATTATGTTGTGTATTTGGTGTAATGCAATGTGTTTATGCTGTTTAAGGTTCAAAAAACACATTATTTTCCACATAATGTACATTATTGTAGTTCCTCTATGCCTGCCTTTCTGAAATGCATCGATTTTTACAAAGCTCATCGTTCTGAAAAGATTGGCCAGCTATCCAGTGTGTTGTGATTGGCTGAATACCTCAAGCGTGTGACGGAAATGTTACGCCACTTAACATACTGTGATGCCCTGTCCCGGCATGACAAGACAGAACCAATAAAACCCATGATAAACGAGGCATTTGTTTCATCCAGTGGGGACATAATTACTGATTATAATGACTTATATAAAATGTACTTACAGGCTGTGAGTCAGAAGTGCCAGACTGTCCTTGCTAATTTGGAACTGCCCCACTTTATAGAACAGCCTTTGAGTACAGACCCATTGTAGGCTATGTAGAACTGCAGGTTCAGGTAACAATCCTCCATAAAATGCGTCACACAGCGGCACACACTGCAGACTAGAGTGAGCGGCGGCCGGCCGGCTAGAGTGAGGAATGGCCGGCGGTCTTGAGAACGGCTGTGAGTCAGAAGCGCCAGACTGTCCTTGCAAAGTTGGAACTGAGTCCACGGTGAAAGCTGATCCGGCGATCCACAGCGTGAAGTTGTTGTATTTCCTCAGCGACCAGCACGGATCAGCTCTAGGCATGACAAAGATCTTCTTTTTGGAAGATCTTTAGCTCAGACCATGAAGCAACACAAATGACATAGTTGATTCGGTCTCCTTACACTCACAAAATAATTAAATATTTGTGTGTGTGTGTGTATATATATATATATATATATATATATATATATATACACACACACACACACACACACACATTTTGCAATGGAAATATATTATTTCTATACATACAACAAACAACTTCAAATTAATAGTTTTATATTGTTCCATCATTTTAATTCACTTATTGTCATTCACAATGGTTCATGGGATTGTAGTTCTTTACTTCTCACTAAAGCCGTTAAGTACACAGTCTTGTAACTTTGTCTTTTGTCCAATTTCCATTCACTTTTAAAGTTTGTACTGTTATGATTCACCTCATAGCTGGTTGCCTTGGTTCATGGCTTATAATGCTTTAAACCCTATGTGAAAAACAAAAGGGAAAAATACTAATACCAGAATCAGTGCCACTGAAAAGGCACTAAAGGACTCTATATGCTAATTTGCTGCTCAAGAAACATTATTATCTTTATTTCGAAAACATTTGTGCAGCTTAATATTTTTGTGGAAACGGTGACTTCAGGATTCTTTGAATATAAAGTTCAGACGAAACACGTTTATTCAAATTTAACTCTTTTGTAACATTATACATGTTTTTTACTGTCAGCTATTATCAGTTTAATTAATTATTGGTAAATAAAACTATTAATTTCTTTTCTTTTTTTTTTTTAAATAAATAAATTGTACTGACCCCAAACTGTACTGGCCAATGTGTTTTAAACTAGATAAAACAGTCTACAAGCAGTCTACAAGCTGTATTGTTTGAATATTTGTCAGTTCATCAGTCTTTACAATATCTGTGCTATTGACACTTGTATTTGCCTCACACATTTGTATCTTGCAAATCAAGCACCACTAGACTTTCTACAGAATTACCAGTTGCTGTAAAAGTAACAAGGTGGTTTTCAAGCCATAGTTTTCAGTACCAAAAATGGCCTGTATACTGCAGCTATTACATTTAGTTTTGCTGTAATATTTGTTATTTTCCTGTAGTAATGACAGCTTTATGCCTGTCGAACTCCTGACTTGATGGGATATCAGAAAGCGTGAAACAAAATGATGGTGTTCACCTTTCACCCTGATGTTGATTCCATTAATTTGGATAAGAAAACAATGTCGCAACCACTGGATACAATCTTGAATGAGTTATGTGCCTGTGAGAAGCTTTCACTTGTTTCCTCGGTTAAGAAATAGCCTCAATGCATGCAAAATTCATTGTAATTTTTTTCCAGGGCTCTATGGGATTTGAATATTTCATTATAAAGAATAATGAAAGTAGAAACTCCCATCTTTATTTGCCTCAAACAGAATAGTGCAAGTAGGAGTATAATTTTCATGCTGGCACCATTTCTCACAAACCATGAACTTAATTGAAAACAAGACAAATATATCAAGTGGGTTCCAAGCACATCCACCATATAATGTCATCAAATGTTGTGTGAGCTGCAGCTAGATAAAAATTAGTTTCATGAAAACCTAGAAGACACCTGTTATCACTATTGAATTATATAATGAAGCATACATCTTAAATCAGCTCTTATTATAAGCAAGAGTAAAACAGGCAGGAAATCATAATACTATGAAATTATATCAAAATCATACCTCTCAATTGTGTGTAAGTGACAACCTGGGTATTACGTACTGTATAAAATACAGAATAATTATAGAAGTACAGAAATACAGAAGATAATAAAGAATAAATTACTTTTATGTAATATTATTACATACTGTAATATTAAATTACATTATTACACTATAGGTGATACCAGAGCTAGTTGTCAAACAGGGAAGTTACTACAATGTTATCTTAGGACTGTAAGTTATCTCAGTTACTGTAAGATTTTGAATCAAAAGGCATGTTGTCAGAAAAGGTCAATTTATGATCAATGAACTTTATCTGTTTTTCCTGTTCAATAAGTGGAAATGTCCAATAGCTTTTTTTGTAGCCAAGGCTTGAAAAAAAAAATAATAATAATAAAACAATATATATATATAAAAAAAATGACTTTCAAAAATGAACCTATCCTGGAGTTATCTATCTATCATCTGTCTGACTGTCTGTCTGTGTCTGTCGGTCGGTCGGTCGTTTGTTCGTTCATTCATTCATTTGTTCCTGCACAAGACCTGGACAGATTAGATGGTAAACAAACAATCAGTTCTTGTAATCAACATGATGGATAAAGGGAGAAATGGTCAGGGATAAAGATCAGAGTGACTTATGGCAAGGGCCAAATTGTTATGGCAAGGTGACTGAGTCTCTGAAACGGCAAGTCCTGTGGTGAGAATTTACCAATAGTTGTCTGAGGAGGGACAAACCGGCAACAGGGTGTTGGGTGCACAGGTCACACAAAATTTTAATGATGGCCATGGAAGGATTATGTCACAAAACATAATGTGTCTGCTGCATATGGGCCTGCATAACTGAAGACCAATCAGAGTGCCTATATGACCCCTGTCCAAAATCAAAGGCGCCTACAACAGGCAGGCAAGTGTCGGATTTGGACCTTGGAGAAGTGGGAGAAGGTCATCTGGTCCGATGAGTCCCGTATATGTGCATTATGTTCCTGGTGTGGCACCAGGATGCACTGTGGGATGATGACAAGCCAGTGGAGAGAGTGTAATGCTCTGGACAATGTTGGAAAAACCAATGTCCAGACATTCATGTGGACATAAATTGGACACACGCTAACTACCTAAACATTGTTGCAGACCAAGTACACTCTGTCATAACAGTCGTGTTCCCTAATGGCAGTGGCCTTTTTCAGCAAGATAATGCACCCTGCCACACTGCACAAACTGTTCAGGAATGGTTTGAGGAACATGATTGGCTTCCAGATTCCCCAGCTCTCAATCCGACTCAATCCGTCATTGGTTTCTTGAGTCTTGTGATTTTAATTGGGAAACTCTCTATCTGGAGTGCAGGTTCTGTCTGAGGTCATTAAACTGACGACATTTTCACCCTCTTGTACGATTTAGATCCTGTGGTGCGTGATAAGAGGGTTTGGTTGCAGTTGCTCCTCTCCTGTTCCTGTAGGAAAGAGTGTGAAAAACGAGGTTGTGTTGTGCCGTCATCTGTTCTGTTCTCTCCGCGACATCTGTACCTAGCAGCCTGTCCTGTTTGAATGAGAACTAAACCTTGCCAAAGCTTGCAGGTGCTGGGCTGAATATTCATTAGGCTAAGTTGTGTTGTTGTGGGAGGATGGAGGTACATCACTCTGAGAGAAATCAGAAAATCGATACGATCCCTCCCTGCCTTGTTCACCCCTGGTTAGCCACGGCGGATTAATCCAGTGCAATGCAATCTACTTCGCCTGTATCAGATTACACAGGCCCAAATCTCAGACAAGACCTGGCTAATGGATAATGCATGCAGGCCTGAGAGATGTAAGGAAACCACAGCAGAGTTAAATATTGCACTGTTACAGAGGGATGAGCAAAGCTTGATGGGGAGCGAGAAGCTTAGACATAGGCATCGATCGATATTTGCCTTGAGACATATAGAGAGAGTTAATGCAGGCAGTTAAAGCTGCCCTTTATTTGTTTGTGAATTGTACTGCTGTTTTTCTTTGGCCTTCTTCACACATTAGCAGAGGCAAATATATTATCAATCTGCTAGATGGGAATCGATAAGGTTCGCCACAGAAGTAAGGTGATCTACAGTCCATCTTTGAAAAAAAAACTATAATTCCGCTGTATCATGCAGTATCTAATCTGATATTGACATCGGAAAGAATAAGGGCATTACATTTCACCTAGGAACATCTGGCAGTAAATCTTGTAATTTATGTAGCTCTGCTGGAGTATGGAGCTGGCAACAACAAGGTCATTGGTTCAATTCCCAAGGAGCACACAAACTGATAAAAATGATGTTTGAATGCACTGTAAGTCACATTGGATAAACAAATCTGACAAATGCATAAATGTAATGAAATTGGTCCAGGAAGCTGTTTTATATCTATATATATATATATATATATATATATATATATATATATATATATATATATTATATATATATATATATATATATATATATATATATATAGTATTAAATCTTGTATGTGCATTTAGAAAATGATACAGTATTTGGTCCAGGCAGCTGTTTTATATATATATATATATATATATATATATATATATATATATATATATATATATATATATATATATATATATATATATATAAATATATTTGTATTAAATCCTGTATGTGCACTTTAGAAAATGATACAGTATATCTAATCAATGAAATTATGGCAACAGATTTCAAGAAATATTAATAATTAAATTAAATGGTTAAAAAATGCAATCAAGCGACCTCCTTAAAAAATGGATAATTAAAAATGACTATAAATAGATTCTATGCAAAGGTTAACAAGTAAATCACTCAATATCTCAGTGCCATCCACGTAGGTCTATATCTGTATATGTTAAATTTTCTATTCAGTTTTTTAAGTATGGTCTTGTTATTGTCACTGTATGTCTGAGCCTAATCACAAGCATTTCAATGCCCATTTCCCCCCAGTGTTAACTATGCAAATGATAAATAAATGCCTCTTGACCTCTTGACCTAAATTGAAATTTATTTCTGTTTACATTTTTTGAATTGTTTAGTATTGTGTGCATCTTCTCATGTATTCTATTTTATTTTCTTGGAATCCAGAAAATTATTGTTAATAATATTATAAAATATTGAATATTACAATTACTAATATGATACAATATTACTTAAATCTGTTATGTAATATTTTGTATTTTGTGTAATTCTGTGGTGTTAATGGCCAGTTGTATTCCATAATTTCTAAATCCCCATGCAACCATCTGGTTTTCCTAAAGGTTTCTGTTTTAGCACCTTAGTTATTCTGCTCCCAATGATGAATTCCATTCATTCCTTCTACAGACCTGAGGGTAAACACAAGCCATGGCTAAACAGATTTCATTAAGCAAGAGCAAGGCAGGCTGGGAAAAAAGAAGCAGTACTAGTAGACCTTGGCTGTAAGGTTACACGTTTATTGATTGTTATCCCCCTCCCCTCTGTCCCTGCCTTTCTTTTGTGGGCTAGCAGGTCAGCTTGATAATGTTTCACCCTTTGTGAACAGTGTGTGGAGCGTATCTTGTTATGTCCATGGGTAGAGTGCTGTAGAGATAAGAAATGCTTGTGCTTTTGTGGTACTGTGGATTTCAGCCTATAGATTTTTGGATTATGCAATGTAGCGCGTTTCACACTTAGTACTGTTGATACTGCTACAAGGGTCAGTGGAGATATTACAAATTACTGCCCCCAATTACTTAACTAGAATTGGTCAGGTACATGTACACTATTGTCTTTAAAGTCTTTACAGTATATTTGGCTATATACACACTGCAGTTAAATATGGTTGTCAGTCGTCTTCTGAGGGCCTAATCCTGTTATGTACACAGGAGTTTGGTTATTTATGGGAGTGAACTGAACTAAACAAATAGTTATTAATGCAGATTTAACTAAAATAAGCTTATAAGCAGCTTAAAGTCATTCACACTCAGAACACTGGCCTTTTTTTTTTAATTTTCATTTATACTTTTAGGATTTGAAGTACACTACACAGTAGGGGTGGAATGATGCATGTATTCGTACCACACCATCACGGTACGGACATCTCGGTTCGGTGCATGAGGCCTTACAACGAATACAGGCAATTCACCCCCCGTCCAGAAGGGGGCGCCCACAGCAATGCAACGCTATTTGATAACAGGCCGCCAGCAGAAGAACAATGAATGCCGTGAATTGCGCACTTGAAAACAAAGCCCACTAGACAGTGACCATGTGCTGACTCTGAATGAGTCTCTCACAGACTGGCAAAGGAGTATACTTTAAAGGCTTGTGCACTCAACTGTGCTGTCAAGTTAGCAATGCTGGTACTGATGTGTTTTGTGTATGTGTATGTGTATGTGTGTATGTGTATGTGTATGTGTGTGTGTGTGTGTGTGTGTGTGTGCGCGCGCGCGCGCCAACGCGATCACTTCAACTGTTTCCTTATACCAGCAGAATCAACTTTAAACACTTCTTGTCTTAGTGGGTGGTTGACTGGTTTTGTTCTAGGCCTGATTGTGTTTATGGGGTGCAGTCTAATGTGTTCATGCTTCGTTTTTTAAAAAACGCATTATTTTTCACATAATTTACCTTTATTCCACACCGATCTGTCCCTTCTCTGACAGACGCCTCCATTATTTTTGTTTTTATGAAGCCCCTCCCTCAGAAATACGCGATGGGCTGAGATTGGACAGATGGCTCAGTGTGTTGTGTTTCGCTAAACCCCCTCTGGAGAGCATCTGAACATTCCGCCCCTCAAGCTCAGAATGTGCTCCGGTTGTATTGTTAACAATAATGTCATCTGTATAGCTTATCAATTTAAGCCTGATTGAGACGCAGAGAATATTAATGAAGAGGATCGCGCAGAACCTGTGCAAGCACCGTTCTTAATGGTATGTTTGTTTGTTGTTGTCTCATAATTTTAGATACGCTGTTGTTTGTAAATGCTACAGCTTCTGTTAGCTTTTAATACACATTTTTATTCTGATTAAAGCTTTAATACAGCATAGCAACCGTACACGCGTCCATGTATAACGCTTCTCATTGTTATGTGAAAATAAGTATATAAATGGAACAGTTTGTTGGAGCTGATCTGACGATCTGAATGAGAGAGTGAGAGATAGAAAGCGAGAGATGCAGAGCAGGGTGACGCGAGGAACAGGATTGAGAACCGCTGCTTTAGAACATTGGTTTTGAAACTTGTGAATCCATTAGAATCGTTAGAAGACAGAATCGTGATTCATATATGAACAGATTTTTACATGCACCCCTAGTTTTCTCTTCCTCTTCTCTAAAACAGCACAACATGCCCTCGCCCCCTTTGTTGCTGTTCCCGGGGGCGGGGTTTATCTGGGTTCAGGACATAACAGACCTGGGAAGAAGCTCGTTGTAGTCCCTTATCAGCCGTTTTTGTAGGCATTAAACTGCCAGAAGACGATATCTCCGTTTGCATTGAACTTTCAGCGCTGCAACTTTGCAAATATTGTTTATGCTCAAATAGCTACATTACACACTAACTAACGTTAAAAAAAGTGAAATTGCAATCAACCACCCCTTTAATAATAATGCATCACTGTATAAAGGTCTACTTTTATTTCTGTACACTCACAATGAAAACAAAACATGATTTGTAAAATAAAGAAAACAAATAGGATGTCGCTTTCTGCCATTTGAGTTTCCTTTCTATGAACAAATTAAGCCTGTCTCACAAAAATGAACTGGAACTCAGCATATATGCTACGTTACGTGTCGCACTGTTTTTTTCCCCTTGTTTATCTGTAAACTAAATCAAATATATTTCAAGTATTTATTCCTTGTATGACATCTGTGTACCGTTCCACTCCTACTACACAGGCACATTCAATACCGTTAAGCACACTTCTTTTTCCACAAAGGTTTTGTTTTACAGTTGATCTGGCCAAGCACTTTTCACAGATCAATTTATTACAATAAATATAATCAAGCTACTTTTTTTCTTGTTGAATATCGAAAGACATCACATTATCAAAGTAAAATGGGTCACAGTGGCAGGGTAAGCAAAGGTATGTTGCATCACAGTGTGTGTTGCATCAGGACTCTTATTTTTAAGTGAAAATTTTTAAATTAAACCAAAAAATGTGGTGTAACATCTGCTTTGGGATGTAATTCAGTAACTAAAAGGGATTATGGTGTCATCGTGAAGATCAAAGTCCTTCTATACTGGTCTGGTCCTGCAAACAAATGAGCTTGACGCTCCAAAAAAATTGCGGGGCGTACATTGACTTTTTTGTGAAGGTGCCACTAAGCTGTCTATATTCTTGTTGCCATGCTGTGCAGTGAGAATGGCAATCTTGTTGGTGGTAGGTCTTACATGTTGTGCCTAGGAGTGTTAACAAAGACGCATTGAGTTTTGTACTGCATAGAAACCCTCTCAGACCTCACCAGGGGTCTCAGTTTTCACAGCCAACTTCAAAGAGCTGAATCTTAATCTCGCTCTGGCCAGAACAAGACGTCACCATGGCACTTAGCAACATTTGCTCTGCTGGTAAGTGATGTGGACTGGTGTCAGTTAGGAAAACTTATTTTGTGTATGGAGAGCAATATAATTTGTATGTGTGCAATGTACTTTCCTCAGCATCCTACATGCAAGTTCGACGTGATGCATTATTTATGAAATCCTACAAGACGGATGCATATGGACCACATTTATGAATCCCAGGCAGACCCCAACACAAATGTGGTCTGTGAAGAAAATACAGATGCATCATGCGTGAAATCTGTTTTCTGCCGGGTGTGACCTCAGTAATGCATTTTATAATGGAATGAATAATGGTAATTGTTATTATGAAACCGCAGCGGCCAGACTGGATCCGTTCTTGAGATATAAGCGAGGACATTAGCCATGGATTATCCATACTTGTGTTTTGCACACAAGTATGCCATCCAGTTTTTAAAACGCCTGCTCACAAATGACCTGCAGACACAAATTCCATTTAATTAGCGTCAAATGCCAATCACTGAACTGACTGACTGTGACTAATTAGGATCACATATTAAGCACAGATGTGAGTGACGACGTTGAGCTTTTCCTCACATTTAATCTGCAGTTTTTCCCAGCTGCTGTTGGGTGAACCTGGCAGTGCTGTGGGGACGTGTAGCATTAGGGGGATTTGTTCTGCTGGAGTCCTCTTCATGCTTCAGTATACTGGCCTTTGATGCAGGATTATGCCTCTGATTGTGACTCATGCCCTCGATTAGTGTCTGTTTTTGGATTGGAAAAAAGAACCAGCGTGGCATAGGCTCATAGGTGGAATCATCACTCTGTATTAGTATCTTTATCACTCAGGGGGGAATTAGAGCCTATTAGATACTGAAGCAAATACCGATGAATCTGAAGGGAGTAGCTAAAAATAGTGCATCATATCGAGGGTTGAAGAAAACAATCATGCTCTTGGATAGCGATTTCTGCCGTTTATGTAAGAAGGAAAAGATGCCAGGTTTCATTCGCTGACAGTTGTGCACAAGTGTTGTTAAATACCCTTATTCTCGTTCTAATGTCAATGAGTCTGTTTTATTTGAAACTGAGGGAGCTTTTGTACAGGCATTCCTCACTCTCTCCAAACATATTTTTACACTGTTAAGATGCACTTGAGAAATTTGAGTAAATCCAAGTGTGACATTCTCAAAACCGACTGAAATATAATAAACACCTGTTGTATGGTTCTGGACTACATTTGATCTGCTGCCTTATGCAAAATCTCCCTGTAAATTTTATTTTTGTTACTCTTAAATAAGAAAGGTATTGTAGTTACACTTATTCAAGTTCACATAATATAATTTATAATATAATATAATATAATATAATATAATATAAAGTAACAAAAATATAATAAAAACAATAATGTTGTGAAATATTATTATTCTATTTTGATGTATTTTAAATGTTATTCATTCGTGTATCATCAAAGCTGAATTTTAGCAGCCATTATTTCAGGGTCATTCCATGTCAAATCAACCAAATTTCTGAGTAATCCACTATTTCGTAGAAGGGTGTAAAAATTACCATTTTCACCTGGGATTTGGAGCCAAATTACATGAAATGGAACAGAACTTTTAGAAAGATGGCAGCATTAGGTCATTCATTCATTCATTCATTCATTCATTCATTCATTCATTCATTCATTCATTTATTCATGCATTCATTCATTCATTCATTCACTCACTCACTCACTCACTCACTCACAGAGATTTGTAAGTCTATTAGTAAAATCTGTTGACCTCAGCATTCCTTATTGCATTACATGCCTTGTTTTTTCTTCTTCTTTTTCTTTTGTCTGTATGCCTGTAGCTCAATAAATGTTAAAGAATTATGATTATGATTTAATGAAATTATGATTTAAAGCCCTGTATGGTTCAGTTAAAGAGATATGGGGATCTTAATGTGGCTCCATGAGTTAAATTGTTCATATTTCCAGTAATCAAAAACAAAATGTCACTTTGCATGAAGTTGATGCTCATGATTTCTAGATGAAAATGTCTGTTAAATAGTTTCATGCAAATAAGTGCATATGCACAGTTCATGAATAAGACCCATGTCTGTGCATTGTAGGGTATTCTGAGATGCTGCTTCACATAATGCTTCACTTTCTATAGGAAATACTTTAAAGCCCAGAAATGTAATTTATTTGTGATCAATACTTTTTTATTGTTTTCTCGGTCAAGCAGACCATGCAAGAGCAGTGCTCAAAAATCGAATTAAATTCAGCCTCCCAGTACACCTCATGAGAGCACACATACACACCGCTTTTTCTTTTTTTTCACATTTTTTCCCCATTGTTGGTTCTTCTCACAGATGTATTTATCTCCAATAACTTTAGTCTCATCTTAAGTGTTGTCATATAACTTCCAGCAAACCCCAGGCCTGACAGAACATTGGCTTGCCTAAGGAGTCTCTTCCTTCTAGCCACTCTCCCATAAAAACAGTTGGTTCTTTGCAGTTCTTCTGGATCTCCAATACACAAACAATTCATTCTTTTGGTTTCTTTTCACTGAATTAGTTAATCCAATGTGAAGTGAGAAATTATTTAGCATTACACAAACAACTCGCATCCTCATTCAAACATGCTACTGATGACAAGGAACCTTAGTGATTTACTCCTGATCTACAATACCTCGAGAAAACCCCATCAGTGAGTGAGATACTGCCAGTAAGATAGGTCAAAGACAAAGCAGAGGTGTGTAGAAAAATGGTAATGGTTCACATAGCTTAATTTATCTTTCTATAGTGTCATTTAGGCAATTTAACAATGCCTATTGAAATGTTATTCAACTCACATAACCTGTATTGAGAAGTAAATCATTTTTCTTCTCTGTATAGAGTGTGGGTGTATGTGGACGTGGGGAAAACTGAGCTATTACCAGTCATAAAAGACAGTTTAATGATTCATTAAGATGTATGTGATGTGTTTATGAAAAACACAGAAACATTCCCAAACCGTCTTCTCCATACAGGCTGATTTATGTAATTTGTGGAATTATTCATATTGTGTCTGCTTTCTTTAGGATACAGACAGTAAGTAGAGTGGGATGTTAAGCATGAAAACATTCCAGCCTATGCCCCATAGCTTTCATTAATGAGTCTAATTAGAGTGCTGTTAATTTGCCATTTGTGCCCCTGGCCATGATCTAGTGTCTTCATTTGCATCCTGAAGGATATTTTTCTCCTCCGCCAGCTGACCGGAATACCAAGAGGAAAAGAAGGAGAGATGAGAGGACAGTTCATAAGAGATGGGAACAAAAGAAAGCGAGATGATCACAATGGAATGGAATCAAATGTTTTCCCAGAGGAGAATTTGATTGTTCAGATGTTGCTCATTTAAGTATCAGCTGTGTTTCCTGATATTTCGCTTAAAATTCCTTAGGAGAAATAAAAATCTCTTAGGAACCTCTAGAAGAGACACATGGCATATCTGTATCACTATTTCGAAGCAATATGTTTTCTAAATGACCTTCGAGTCACAAATATTAAAGGGGTAGTTGATCAGCTTTTTCCCAAGGCTTGATTGTGTTTCTTTATAGTGTTTATGTAACATGTGTTCATGCCTAGTTTAAAAAAAACAACAACAACCACAACAACAACAAAAAAAAACATTATTTTCACATATTTTACCTTTATTCTACACCGGTGTTTCCATTCTTGTCAAAACGGTCTTTTGAGTTCCTGGTTCTATGAAGCTCCTCCCTCAGAATTACACAATGGGCTCTGATTGGTTAGCGGGCTCAGTGTGTTTGTGATTTGCTTACCGCCTAGTGCACGTTGTCCGGAAACGTCACACCCCCTTACCATTACGGCTACTTGCGTCTTCCCGGGGGCGGAGTTTATGTAAACAACGGGGTTCGTGATGTCACAAACCCAGGAAGAAGCTCGGTGTAGTCCCTACCAGCCATTTTTTGTACCTTAAACAGCAATTTCTTTAAAAGAAAATATCTTTAAAATAAAATATCTCCCTTTGCATCTGAGCGTTATACCTTGGCAGACGTTGTTTGTGCTCTAATAGCAACATTACACACTAACTAAAGTTCAAAAAGTTAAATCATAATCAACCACCCCTTTAAAATCTGTGGTTTCATTTACTAATTCAGATGGATTGATAGTTTTAAGTCTTATGCTCTGCATACATAATGGCATGCACTGAAATAAATATGATTGGTATATTTGATTAATTATAGCATTTTAGATATAAATTAAGAGAAGGAATTAGGATATTCCACAAATACCAAATTAAAAGAGGAGAAGCATTGTGGGGGATAAAATATACCACCACAGTGACAGACATTCCAAGTATTCTGGATAAGATTAGATTTCTCAGTGAATGCCTTTGTGAGTCAAAAAAATACAAACCTGATTCCAAAATAGTTGGGACACTGTACAAATTGTGAGTAAAAAAGGAATGGAATAATTTACAAATCTCATAAACTTATATTTTATTCACAAAAGAATATAGATAACATATCAAATGTTGAAAGTAAAACATTTTGAAATGTCATGCCAAATATTGGCTCATTTTTGATTTCATGAGAGCTAGACATTCCAAAAAAGTTGGGACAGGTAGCAATAAGAGGCCGGAAAAGTTAAATGAACATATAAGGAGCAGCTGGAGGACCAATTTGCAACTTATCAATTGGCAACATGATTGGGTATAAAAAGAGCCTCTCAGAGTGGCAGTGTCTCTCAGAAGTCAAGATGGGCAGAGGATCACCAATTCCCCCAATGCTGCGGCAAAAAATACTGGAGCAATATCAGAAAGGAGTTTCTCAGAAAAAAATTGCAAAAAGTTTGAAGTTATCATCATCTACAGTGCATAATATCATCCAAAGATTCAGAGAATCTGGAACAATCTCTGTGCATAAGGGTCAAGGCCGGAAAACCATACTGGATGCCCGTGATCTTCGGACCCTTAGACGGCACTGCATCACATACAGGAATAATACTGTAATGGAAATCACAACATGGGCTCAGGAATACTTCCAGAAAACATTGTCGGTGAACACAATCCACCGTGCCATTCGCCGTTGCCGGCTAAAACTCTACAGGTCAAAAAAGAAGCCATACTAAACATGATCCAGAAGCGCAGGCATTTTCTCTGGGCCAAGGCTCATTTAAAATGGACTGTGGCAAAGTGGAAAAATGTTTTGTGGTCAGATGAATCAAAATTTTAAGTTCTTTTTGGAAAACTGGGACGCCATGTCATCCGGACTAAAGAGGACAAGGACAACCCAAGTTGTTATCAGCGCTCAGTTCAGAAGCTTGCATCTCTGGTGGTATGGGGTTGCATGAGTGCGTGTGGCATGGGCAGCTTACACATCTGGAAAGGCACCATCAATGCTGAAAGGTATATCCAAGTTCTAGAACAACATTTGCTCCCATCCAGACGTCGTCTCTTTCAGGGAAGACCTTGCATTTTCCAACAATGCCAGATCACATACTGCATCAATTACAACATCATGGCTGCGTAGAAGAAGGATCCAGGTACTGAAATGGCCAGCCTGCAGTCCAGATCTTTCACCTATAGAAAACATTTGGCGCATCATAAAGAGGAAGATGCGACAAAGAAGACCTAAGACAGTTGAGCAACTAGAAGCCTGTATTAGACAAGAATGGGACAACATTCCTATTCCTAAACTTGAGCAACTTGTCTCCTCAGTCCCCAGACGTTTGCAGACTGTTATAAAAAGAAGAGGGGATGCCACACAGTGGTAAACATGGCCTTGTCCCAACTTTTTTGAGATGTGTTGACGCCATGAAATTTAAAATCAACTTATTTTTCCTTTAAAATTATACATTTTCTCAGTTTAAACATTTGATATGTCATCTATGTTGTATTCTGAATAAAATATTGAAATTTGAAACTTCCACATCATTGCATTCTGTTTTTATTCACAATTTGTACAGTGTTCCAACATTTTTGGAATCGGGTTTGTAAAAAAATAAAAAAAAAATAGGCAATTTGCTTTGTATTTCATGAAGAAAAACACAGGCATTTTTAATTCAAACAACAAGTCTGTCTGCCTCTCTCTTTGCCTGGCTATCTATCTACCGGTCTGTTTATTTTTCTATCACTAATTCTTTGTCTGTCATTCTAGTATGGATGAAAGTCTGTTGTAGTATGCCTGTCTGCCATTCTGTCTATCTGTCATTCTGTCTGTCGTTCAATCTATTTGGCATTCTGTTTGTCTGTCGTTCTAGTATGGATGCCTGTCTGTCTATCTATTGTTATAGTGTGGATGATTGTCTGCTTGTTCCATCTGTCGTTCTGGTATGGATGATTGTCTGTTTGTCTGTAATTCTGTCTGTTGTTCTAGTATGGATGATTGTCTCCCTTTCTGTCTTTCTGTCTGTCATTCTAGTTTGAATGACTGCCTGTCTGTTGTTCTAGTATGGATGCCTGTCTGTCCGTCTGTCAGTTTGTTGTTTTAGTATGGATGTCTGTGTCTGTCTGATGTTCTAGTATGGATGCCTGTCTGTCTGTCTGTCTGTCTGTCTGTCTGTCTGTCTGTTGTTCTAGTATGGGTGATTGTCTGTTTGTGGTTTGTTTTGGCAGTGGTTTTGTTAAATGTCAGAGCTGTGTGTGGTGAAGGGTCTAAGTGTAAAGGTGTATTATTTGCCTGAGCTTGGGGGTTGTTCCTTTGGTCTCTTCTGGAGTCTGTGAGGACTGAGGGCTTTTTATGAACCTCCATTTACTATTACCACTGGGAATAGAGGGACACATACTACTCCGAACCCCGCTGTCCATCACTGACAAAGAAATCTCAAGCAGACATAGAAAGAACATATTTGCGTAAAGGTTTGAATGTAAGTGTGTGTGTGTAATTCTGTGCCACGGGAGACAGGAACTCTGTTTGTGTGGAAACAGTGGTGTGACTTATATTGGACACAAAAGAGTAAGCCAGGGGTCGGTGTGGATCTCTCTCCTGTCCCTGCGAGGTTGGTGTGTGAATTCAGGGCAGTGGTCATCTCTCAGTGGGATATCATGTCCTCTGTCTCGGCCTGAGCTGTGCTCCAGAGGTGCCAGCCTTTCAAGCCCAATCTCTTTATCTGACGCATTGTGGGGAGGCGAGCTTTTTGCTCACAGAAATATATTTCTGCTAAACAAAAGCAGATAGGCCACGGAGAACAGTGGGTGGAGGTATGGCTCTCTCCTGCCGAGTAAATCTGTGTGAGGCTAACATTGTGTATGTGTGTTCATTATCTGTATGTGGATGAAAAGAAAATATGATGATATGTTTTTAAAAGACGTCTCTTATATTGACCAAGGCTGCATTTATTTGATAAAACATAAAAAACAGTAATATTTTTAAATATTATTACAATTTAAATTATTATTATTTTTTACATTTATTTTAAAATGTATGTTTTTCCTGTGATGCAAAGCTGGATTTTCAGCAGTCATTAATCAAGTTGTCAGTGTCATATGATCCTTCAGAAAACAATTCTAACATGCTGCTCAAATGTCTTATTATCAGTGTTAAAAACAGTTTTCTGCTGCCATGAATTGCACAGGGACACAAAAGCTGAGGATCCAAATGCAGTAGTTTATTAAAAGGGTAATCCACAATTGTAGTCGGATTAACAGACAAAGGTCATTACACTATGAGACAACCCAAAAGCAGCAACAAAAGCAGAAACCATAGGAGAGCAGAGGAAACCATGGCTGTGTTCAGCCTCAACAAAAATGGTGCAAAACTTTTTGGCATGGATGATTGTCTGTTTGTCTGTCTTTCCGTTTATCATTCTAGTATGAATGACTGCCTGTCTGTTGTTCTAGTATGGATGCCTGTCTGTCTGTTTGTTGTTTTAGTATGGATGTCTCTGTCTGTCTGTTGTTCTAGTATGGATATCTGTCTGTCTATCTGTTGTTACAGTGTGGATGATTGCAAAAAGCTACAACTATGGCAGCTGAGAAGGCCATTCTTTGTGTTCTTTTTGAAGAACATCATTCAATAATGTGCGTTCATTGCATGGACGGGGTACGAGCATAAATAAGCATCTAAAATGCATAGGCTATAGGCTACATTTGAAAGCTTACTCCTTTTGACTTGCTGTTAATGTTGAATGTAAGAATTACTTACTATAGCAACAGTCTGTATTATCCAGTGATGCAAACTATTCGACTTTCTCTTTTTTTATGTGTGTCAAATTACGCCATTTTGAATTGAAAGTTGGGCTGTCATTTACATGATTCATGTAATTTATAATTATTGTGATATTGAGAATATATTTGATCTGTCTTGCACTTTCAAGTTATTAGGAATATAACTAAAATTGAATTGGTACATATTTTAAAATGGCTAAAAATATTATTTGCAGTTCGGATTGATTACGTTACATAAATAAATAAATAAATTAATAATATTTATTTAGATCATTTAACATTACCATAGTGGTATGGTTTTAATATTTTCCTCAAAACATTAATGTAACATTCTAGATATGATTATGGCCTTGTTCAGTAGCCTTAAAATACAAAAGTTAGTTAAAAAAAACACCAGTATAGAAACAATGATACAGAGAAAGAGAACAAAGACATTTTTATTATTCTTTTTTTTTTCAGTGTACATATAACAGCCTATAGTCAATGTAGTTAATATAGCAATATCTACAGTATAAATATCTAGATTTTCCCCCTTGCAATACAAGGGGAATTTGTATTCCCCCTGAACTGCAAAAGGAAAACTGCCCACCCAGGATATCTGCCAGCCCACCCTTCTATAGCTGTCAAGAACTGGCCCTGCTTCCTAAGGAAAGGATATGGACCAGAAGAAATTGCTATTACTAAATGATATTTAGACAGACTTAAAGAAGTTCCAGATCTATAATTGTGCTCTTATTATTTTAGTTATTTTACCTTTAATGTAAATAAACGTGCAAACAATATACTTGCTCTTGTGAATTTATTTTGATGCTAATTACATTGTGTGAGCTGTCTCTACCACATGGTTTATATACATGTTGCTGCTGATTGGGCTGACATTTTTGACACACCCACCAAACAAGAGAAAACATCTCAAACCCCGTTGCACACCGCTTTCAGGAAATATGTTCAAAACGGTGACTGTATACAGTGCCCTCCATAAGTATTGGAACAGTAAAGACAAAATTGCTTTGTCTGCTGTGGAGTCAAGACATTTGCAAATATGATTAAAAGATGAATATGCGATAAACCTACAGAATGTCACATTTTATTATTAGGTCTTTTAACACATACATGTTTTACCAAATCAAAAGGACTTTTAGAGTTCATCCTACTATTTGATGTGAACATAAGTATTGGAACAGTTGAATTTAAGGCAGATGTAAAAGATTAAAAGTTAGTATTTAGTTGCAGATCCCTTGCATGCAATCAGAGCAGTGAATCTGCAACCCATAGACATCACCAAACTCTTGGTCTTATTCTTTGAAATGCATTTCCCAGCCTTTAATGCAGCCAATTCCAACTGTTTCTGGTTTTTGGGAGTTTCTGTCTTTAGTCTTGTAAGGATCCACCCGCCAGCCCAAAAAGCGGAATCCAGCGGCCTGGTCAAAGTTTTAATGCACATTCGGTCTTTTATTTGCGCTTCTGAATTTATCAGGATTTTGTTTGAATTTTAGTCTAGCTCCGTGTTCAATCTGACTCCAATTTCACGTGATCATTAAATTTGGGCAATATTTCTATCAAAAACTGATCACAGATATCAATTGTTTATTAATTTAGATATTTGAGTATTCTGAAAATCCCATACTTTCAATTATTCATTCACTGCAGACCCGGTATCGCTTTAGAAGTAACATTTCGGCCGATTGAATGCTCTTCCCGGACACAAACTCATCAGTTCTGATCTTAAACATTGGATGCAGGGTAAATATCTACCTTTAAGTTGGTCGCGCCCTGCTTACTCGTAACAAAAAGCATAGTTTTTATATATTTACAAAAACTGCAACTGACTGCAAGTCAGAAATCGAAATGGACTCAATTGATGTGCTCCATGCTCCATCTATTAAACCTTTCGTATGAACAATCCTGAACACAGATTTGAGGTAATACCTTCGCTTTAATCTACTAGTAATAATGAATTAAGAATAATGCAGAATGAATCAAATATAACAATTTATTATCAGTCAGGTAAAATTGTATTATGCCAATTACATAATGAAAATAATTAGAAGCCAATTTAGAAAGGATAGTGTAATTGTAAATCACATTGTAGTTGTGTTGCAACTTTGTGCTGCACAAAGACACTGTAGCCATATTGGGAACGGCCAAGTGATCCATGCAGGAGGCACACAAATTTAACATAGTCACACATGTAACAGTTATCCTAATTTAAGACACATGGTCTAAAATGCATAGCAAATCACTCAGGTGTTTTAGAGAATAAACTAGCCAATGTGTACATGTAGTAGCACAAACAACTATACAGTGTGCTCTGTAGGCACAATGTGTTTAACACAATTACATAATAGTATACCTGACTTCAGGAAGATACATAGTATGGAGCATATGAAATACACTCCACACTACGGGCTTTAAACATTCTCAAGACCCCTAAAGGGGGACACACCCCCTTCACAGCAGAACACAATTCTACAAAAGTTTTCAATCTCTCTCATAATATAAATGACTACTATGAAATTGAGACCATTTTACCAATTGCACAGAGACCTTTAAAATGACACCAAATATGAAAAGTTTACAATCATGAATCCTCAAGATATAGTAAATGTTTTATGTGAGCGTACCAACTTTTAGTTGCCTGGACCATGTGCCCTGGGGGGAAGGATGGGTGAAGGTACCAAAGAGCAAATGCTCTTTCTTCCAGATCTTCCTATCTGTTTTGTTTGGCTCCACGAGGAGATCAAAGCCCATTGTTTTGGTGCATCTGCATGTGCATTGCGAGAGGTCCTGAAAGTCTGGCTTCACAAAGAATTCACTCCATAAAGAAACAATGCCGAGCAGAGTATTCTCCTCTTCAGCTGGGGAAATTAATGTTAAATCTGATTTAAATCTGGAGATTGATTTGGGCAACCTAAGACTTTACATTTCTTTGCCCTGATAAAGTCCTTGACTGAACTGGCAGGGTGTTTTGGGTCATTGTCCTGATCCAATATGAAGTGCTTTCTAATGAGTTTGATGGCATTGTCTTGAATATTGGTAGCCAAGATGATTTTGTACGGTGGAGCAGATGACCACCATAGCAGAGAAGACAGGACCGAAGGTTCCTACGATGGAGCTGAACACCACCAGGGTGGAGCTGATGGTGCTGAGAACCACTAAGATGGCTCAAGTAGAACTGGAACCCACCATGGTGGATCTGAATACCACCAAGGCGGAGCAGACAGAACTGCAATAGAGAGTGCAGAGAGGTTAGAAATTGCCCCTGAGGCCGTAACAGGAAATTTAGAGAGTTCAAGGAATGACTTTCATGGTCGTGTCAGGACAGGCTAAGAGTTCAGAGATGGCCTCCATGGTCCTTACCAGATAGCTCAGAGACAGCCTCGATGGCCGTGACAGGACAGGCAGAGAGTTCAGGGACCACCACCCTGGCTGTGACAGGACAGGCCAGGAACTCAAGGGCGACCTCTTTGGTTGAGACAGGACAGGCAGGGAACTCACAGGCTGGCACCAACACAGGACTGTGCTCTAAGGCTTGAGTTAGCTCTGCAGGGGACTCATGGACTGGAGTGGGGTCTTCAGTGTATTCATGGACTGGAGCGGACACTGCCACCTCAGAAGTGAGTATAGCCCAGACACACAAAATGGTGACCGCCATTGCTGGAAGGGCAGCGGAGGGTGGCAGGACCTCTGCAATTGCTGGACTTGAGAGCGCTGAGACCACCTGCCACTCACACCAACATTGAACTGCACAGGGATAAGGTGGCTGATGATCCAAGTGCAGTTGTTTATTAAAGGGTAATCCACAATCATAGTCAGATTAACAGGCAAAGGTCATAACACTATAAGACAATTCAAAAGCAACAACAAAGCAGAAACACAGGTGGGCAGAGGAAACCAGGCTGAAGTTCATCAAAACCAAGATACATAAAACCAGGGCTAAGAGACACAGCACAACAATTGCAAGACTTGCAAAGAGTGCCAGAAAACATCAGGTTTATATAAGCAGAGGTAATGAGCAACAGGTGAAAACAATCAGGCATGATGAGTCTGGGCAATGGGTTATGGGAAATGCAGTCCAGGAAAGAGCGGAAAGGTATGGGATGGAGTGCCCTCTGGTGGCTATCAAGGGCACTCAAGCTGGTGATCATGACAAAAACACAAACTTAATATTTTTGTGGAAACCATAATAAAGTATTTTCAGGATTTTTTGATGAATAGAAAGTCCATAAGAACATTTAGGCTATTTGAAATAGAAATCTGACATTCTTAGCTCATTTAATCATTGTTGAATAAAAGTAGTAAAAATAAATAAATAAATAAATTGTACTGACTCCAAACTTTAAATGATATACATTTTAGTGGCTTTGTCTGAATGAAGCTTGCAACGATTAATTTCAAATGTAATATAATAATAAAAAAGGTAAAATAAATAAATAAATAATATAGTTAATGATTAGTAACATGCCATTTAACACTGAATTTTTATTTTAATTTTTTTCTTGAAAGTGAAAGTACTTTTTCAGGTTTTATAAACCTCTTTGATTCCTGTTCACCCAAGGCTTCATTATTACCACATCAGGAAGGTTCAACATGGCAGTACAGTCATTAAAAGAAAAACCCTGAAGGGCCAGGTATGCAATAAAATGTAATTTTATGACAGGAATAAAAAGTCTGATACAAATTATGTGACAGCATGTTTCAGCTATATGGAATAACAATGTGGGGTTATTTTAACCATATACAGGGGGTACGCAAAATATTCAGACCCCCTTAAATTTTTCACTCTTTGTTACATTGCAGCCATTTGCTAAAATCATTTAAGTTATTTTATTTCCTCATTAATGTACACACAGCACCCCATATTGACAGAAAAACACAGAATTGTTGACATTTTTGAAGACTAAATAAAAAAAAAAAACTCAAACATAAAATTGTCATAACAATTCAGACCCTTTGCTCAGTATTTAGTAGAAGCACCCTTTTGTTCTAATACAGCCATGAGTCTTTTGGGGAAAGATGCAAGTTTTTCACACCTGGATTTGGGGATCCTCTGCCATTCCTCCTTGCAGATCCTCTCCAATTTTGTCAGGTTGGATGGTAAACATTGGTGGACAGCCATTTTCAGGTCTCTCCAGAGATGCTCAATTGGGTTTAAGTCAGGGCTCTGGCTGGGCCATTCAAGAACAGAGTTGTTGTGAAGCCACTCCTTCGTTATTTTAGCTGTGTGCTTAGGGTCATTGTCTTGTTGGAAGGTGAACCTTCGGCCCAGTCTGAGGTCCTGAGCACTCTGGAGAAGGTTTTTTGGTCCAGGATATCCATGTACTTGGCCGCATTCATCTTTCCCTCAATTGCAACCAGTCGTCCTGTCCCTGCAGCTGAAAAACACCCCCACAGCATGATGCTGCCACCACCATGCTTCACTGTTGGGACTGTATTGGACAGGTGATGAGCAGTGCATGGTTTTCCCTCCACACATACCGCTTAGAATTAAGGCCAAAAAGTTCTATCTTGGTCTCATCAGAGCAGAGAATCTTATTTCTCACCATCTTGGAGTCCTTCAGGTGTTTTTCATGTGTCTTGCACTGAGGAGAGGCTTCCGTCGGGCCACTCTGCCATAAAGCCCTGACTGGTGGAGGGCTGCAGTGATGGTTGACTTTCTACAACTTTCTCCCATCTCCCAACTGCATCTCTGGAGCTCAGCCACAATGATCTTAGCTCAGTTTGGCCGGACGGCCAGCTCTAGGAAGGGTTCTGGTCATCCCAAACGTCTTCCATTTAAGGATTATGGAGGCCACTGTGCTCTATGGAACCTTAAGTTAAGCAGAATTTTTTTTGTAACCTTGGCCAGATCTGTGCCTTGCCACAATTCTGTCTCTGAGCTCTTCAGGCATTTCCTTTGACCTCATGATTCTCATTTGCTCTGACATGCATTGTGAGCTGTAAGGTCTTATATAGACAGGTGTGTGGCTTTCCTAATCAAGTCCAATCAGTATAATCAAACACAGCTGGACTCAAATGAAGGTGTAGAACCATCTCAAGGATGATCAGAAGAAATGGACAGCACCTGAGTTAAATATATGAGTGTCACAGTAAAGGGTCTAAATACTTAGGACCATGTGATATTTCAGTTTTTCTTTTTTAATAAATCTGCAAAAATGTCAACAATTCTGTGTTTTTCTGTCAATATGGGGTGCTGTTTGTACATTAATGAGGAAAAAAAATGAACTTAAATAATTTTAGCATATGGCTGCAATATAACAAAGAGTGAAAAATTTAAGGGGGTCTGAATACTTTCTGTACCCACTGTATTTTTCATACATCCGAAAATGTGAGTAGAAATGATATCCAAGAAAGAGTTCCTAATTTCTGAAAATTCTTGAAATCAGCTTGCATGACACATACAAATGAAAACAACAACAACAAAAATAATAAACAAACAAACAAACAAACAAACAAACAAACAAAAAACCTGCAAAGAGAACATCTAAACACCGAAAGGAAACTCTGAGCCAGATGGTTATGGAGCACTGTAACCCTGTATTAAAGGAACATCAGCAACTCACAAATCAAACATAAATACTGAGCACAGTGTCACAAAAATTATAGCATTGAAAGTGGAATGTTGGGAAAATTTGTCAAAACTGAAGTAAAATAAAAAATGAGACAGGACCTACAAAGAGAGCATTATTAAGTAGAGTGCTTATGAATTACTGACTTTGTCTCGGTCAGGGTTTGATTCTGTCTAGTAATTCAGAGAATGCAGACTCAGCAAAAACACTCTACTTGCTGAAAAAGACACAGAAAAGTGTGAATCTGTGGGCAGTGGGGACTTTCTTCTGGAGCAAATACAGTACAACATTTTTCAGCTTCAAAGTTTCTCACTTTGTCCACTGAGTGAAAGTGACACACTGGCTCTGCTCCAAAGCCTACTACGTTTCTTTGCCCTATATAGGCAGCATTCTAAGCCACCTAATAAATGACTAATCTGGAACACTCCATGAAGTTCACAGGGGACTCTATTGATGTCAGTACAGTTTAGCATCAGCAAGTTGCTAAGCTAATGATGCAATACTTTAATAAGCAAATACACAGCAAACACTTTTAATTGAACAAATTACATTATAAATTAACCT
Organism: Cyprinus carpio; assembly: GCF_018340385.1. Lineage (NCBI taxonomy): Eukaryota > Metazoa > Chordata > Actinopteri > Cypriniformes > Cyprinidae > Cyprinus > Cyprinus carpio. Next base: position 17,193,045 of record NC_056590.1, on the reverse strand, counting down.
TTCATTTGCTTTTTCTGCCTAGCTTGCCTAAATGTACAATAGGGTTTTTGTCTAGCATCCCTGCTGAAAAGTCTAGTACAGTTGGTCACCAACTAGACTAGCCAGCAAAACTGGCTTGGCCAACATAGAAATTAATGCTGGTAAGTCTATTCAGCAGGAATGCTTTATAACCATAAACATAACATTTGGAACAGAGTGTGCCTGTGATGCCTCACATGCTGTCTGTATGCAGCGCAGTGATTTGGAACACAGCCACTGTCCCCATTGCCTAAGGTACAGTACCTGGGTATATTTTCTACACTCTTTATAGGTACTATATTACGTGCTTTGGCTGTATTGTAAATCTTTACAGTGGTGCCAATAAAGCTTTGTTGACTCGGAGGGAGAGGGAGAAAGAAATGCTTTGTGATGGCTTTGCTATGTGGTCTCTGGTTTGTGTGTTTCTCTTGGCAGCAGGGCTCGTTATCCGTGCAGCTGCATTGATCTTTCCCCGCTGGCTGGCCTTACCGCAGCACCTTCACAGCCCATGGCCAAACCCATTAGCACAAACATAAAGCCCATAGCCACACATTCTCCCATACACAGTCACACTCACTCAAACACACACACACACACACACACACACACACACACACACACACACACACACACACACACACACACACACACACACACACATAAACCCCATATAGACTCTCATATACTGTATCGACATGAAGCCTTGTCTGTTTTGCAGCTTTTTCTGGTCAAGAACGCATCTGATGGAAAATGTAGAGACCAGTCCCAGTTTGCTTGTCTAAAAGTCAATGTTGATAGCCAATGTTGTTTGCAGAGTAACTTATGTACTAGGATTTGGGTGATTTGGATGGACACTTAAACTTGCATATCAGAAATACAACAAACAGGAATACCACATTCACAACAGTTGATATTTAGTAGTGAATTAGCTATCTGGTAAAGCTTTTGTCTTGTTTGGAAGCCACTCCCCTAATTGGCAAAGTAGTATACCTGTTGCTAATTGCAAGAGTATATAGCAATGTTTGTTATAACTGTTCTTGATGTCTGATAAAGGCCTGGATAATGGCTGAAATGTCATGAATTTTAACATTTCTTCAAGAGTGAGTGTTGCACCTTTTCTAATTAACATGACTTTTTGATTATTGGTTACACCTCTTCTTCTGTTGTTAGAGCACCTCTTTTACAGCAATTTTTGTAAAGCTCGAATATGTCATTTATGTGGTTTGGGAAGCAAATCCCAGCAAAACTGACTGTGTGTGTGGGTTAGATAAATTGGGAATGAACACTTGAATGATGAGAGGCAAAGTGAAACAGGAAATGAAAAATGAAAACTCTATGTTCATAAAGCTCCATGTAATCCTTACAGATGGATTGATCTGATCTTCAAAGGAGGACGGATAAAAAGAATTTGAATCTGGTATATTCTCTCTGCTCCATTACCTGTCCATAAATTTCGGGTCAAAGGTCATGCCCTGTATGAGTGTCACACAAGTTGGCTCATGCCGAAATCATTCACACACAAACATCTTTTCATTGACGAGTCAAGAGCCAGACTTGAGGTTCATGAGTGAAGAAAGGCTTGGCAGCCTTTGGGATTACTTCTAAAAGAGCAATTGAAAGATAGAAGGAAAGAGAGTGAGTGCTGAATGAAATAAGGAGAAGGTAGAGTGAGGGAGGGAAGGAAGGAACAGATTAAAGTGATGAAGGAGCATTGTTGATGGGTTTCACGTCTGTATTTGTCAGCAGTAAGAGAGTTTAGTGGACCTGCCCTTGGAAGGGCTTATCTGGTATTAGCAGGTCTACTGCCCCATTGTCCCTGCCCAAAGACATATGGGATGTCCAAGCCAGCTAGCCGGAGCAGCACATAACCTCCCCGGCATTCTGCTTCATTTGGATGGAAGCTCACCAGACTTTCCTATCAGACTCCATCGCTGCGTCCGAGATTACTCCAAAACACATTCATTATGCTAAAAAAATTATATGCAGTGCTATTTTATGTTTGTACTGTCTGTTATTATTATTTTACTCACACACTCTCTTTCAAACTTTCTTAATACACAGACAACTATAAGTAAGCCATTTATACAGCATGTTGATATTATTATTATTTATTTATTTATTTTTAAGTACAAACTATATGAATACTGTTGTGCTCATACAGTTCGATGCAGTAGTATTTTCGGTTTGTACTGTCTGTTATTATTATTTTTTAGAAGCCAGTGTCTTGTCTGAGAAAACACTTCTGGTATATCCTCTTCTAAGTGCTCTGGCAGTGCTTTGAGGTTTTGTTGGTTCCATTTACATGATCTTCTGCCCCTGAAAACGAGTCTTTATGCACTTACCTGTGACTCGTCTATTATTTAATTATCTCCTCCCTGGGTATTTGCCGCAGTTTTTTTTTCTTGTGCCACTCATAATGAAATACCAAACAACTAAAAAAAACAAATTAACACACAAGACTTCAGTTCTTGTGATCTCTCAGACTTAAAGTGGGCTACAGTTTATGGGTATAGTTGCTTTACTCGCCCTCAGTCCAGTACTCAGTCTGGAACACTCAGAATGAGAGTCCAAACAGCTAAAAGTAAGACAGAAATCCAACCAACATCAGTTATTATCAGAATGAGAGTCCAAACAGCTAAAAACATCACAGTAATCCACACGACTTCAGTTCTTGTGAAGTGAAAAGCTGTGTGTTCGCAAGACACAAATCCAACATTAAGTAGTTTTAATATGGGTCCATAATACATAATAATGCTTCATCCAGTGAAAAAGTTCATCCCCTGTTGTCTCACATCAAAGTCCACTGACATATTTGTTTAGAACTGTTTCTGACTGTTTTCGCTTGTAAACGGTGCTTTATCTGACTGATATGATCTGTGCATATTTCGCTCCTGATTCAGACGAAACAAATTTTTTACTGGGCAAAGCAATATTATTGATAGAAGAAGTTAAAAATGTTTTTTTTTTTAGTTTTATTACAAAAACACTGCTTATTTTTGTTTATTACAAACACACAACTTTTCACTTCACAATATGTTTGTTGATGGACTTGAGTCATGTGGATTACTTCTACATTATTGTGATGTTTTTATAAGCTGTTTGGACTCTCATTCTGATGGCACCCATTTACTGCAGAGGATCCATTGGCGAGCAAGTGATGTAATGCTAAACTTCTTCAAATCTGTTCCCACGAAGAAACAAACTCATCTACATCTTGCATGGCCTGAAGGTGAATACATTTCTCAGAATGAAAAGCTAATTTTAATTTTTGGCTGAACTATTCCTTTAGCATAAACATAGAAAATATATGATTACAAATCGGCACTAACCAGTCTGGTAAAACATGGAAATTTGTCCTGATCTTTTCAGCGACACAGTGGATTGACTTTTTGTGGAGTATTTCTAAGTATATTCACTAACATTTGACACTGTTTAAGTGAGAATAGTTATTTTCCCCCTCAATTTTCTCTCCAGTGTAATGAGTTGATTCACAGCGGTGAACTGCAGATTTTGTCCTGACCTCGTCTGGCACCGGAGGGGAAAACCCTCTCTCTCATAAAAACAAAACACACAAAAACACAAAAATAAAAAACAAAACAAAAAAAAAACTACAACACTACTAAAAAACAATTCCTGCCATTCGTCTGATGGGCAAGACCATAGACAGCAGTGTATCTAAGACATTTGACCATTGACAAGCTTTAAGTCCATGTTATCTGAAGCCAGATTTATTTATTTTTTTATTTTTTTTGCATGACACTAAACTATTAGCATTATCTCAACTCTGTGCTTCCCTCAATTCCTCTCTCTCTCTCTTTCACCAGGTTTTAATGGGTTATCTGTCACTCCTAAAGCTGAAAGTCACCTTGCTGTGTTTCTCTTATCTGTTCTTTACTGGGAGTGAAATGGAGACTAATGCGTTTTAGACATTTCAGTAAATGTCACTGCAAACGGAAAGTTCAGATAACGAGCTGAACTTTTAAGGTCTATGATTTGACTGTCCCAAAATATGTTTTTCCTTAAAAGTCATGTTCAAATTTATAAAACATGGTTTTACTTGAGCTTAACAGTGATACTATACACACTGTCAAGTTTTCATCTGTAAGATGTTGGAAACTTTGACAAAACTCTTCAGGGTTCATTTAGAGACACTACATTAGTTTATCAGATTATAATCATATTATGAATATGACATTTTCTCATTTTAACCCAACAACAAAATCATGGGCCACAGAAAGCGCCTAAATTGTAAGAAACCTCTATTTGTAGCACGTCTAATTACTATAATAAACAGCAGTTAACAGTTGGTTACACTCCAACAATTTCACTACTTATCGACTTAGTGTGTTATAGCTAGATTAACTATGTTAAATACAGAGGCATTTTGCCTTTATCTTGAATCTTATGGGCATTTTAAATACATTTTGTTTGGTTTTTGTGATATATATAGCGCCAGATCACTGATTCATCAAACCTGCTTTCTTGTAGTCTGTTCTTCCGACTATTGTAGTAAGTAACGAATATGCTTCAGGGAAATGTATCATAGTAAAAGTATACATTTTAATTAAAAATATATATATATAGTGAGTTAAAGCTGACAGAAATATTAAAACTCAAGTAAAGTACAGATTCTCCCAAAAAATACTCAAGAACTGTAATGAAATATTAATAAATTATTACATTACACCACTGGAAATAAGGCAAAAAATGTGCTTAGAGCTCTTTTTTCTTCTTCTCTGGATTAACCTGCAACCCACAGGCATCCTATTATTGCCATGGAAACTGAATGAGGGATGGAGAGGTTATCCTTTGATTCAATCTGCATCACCATCTGCTTTTTGAAACATTCTCAGTTTGGTGTTTCTGAGATTTGGCTCAAGGAATTTGATGATATCCATTGGGGATCCTGAATTGAAATAATTAAAATAATCTTCTTGTCTCCTCTTAAATTAGCAGGATTTAAGATTTCAAAGAAAGAACTATTGTTCTGAAAATTACCCAGTCCATGTACTGGTTAATTAAATACAATCAGAAAGTCTGTTATATGTAATTACTGATCTCTGATTGATATTGTATTTATTTTAATCTGAATAGTGTTGAGTGGATTGCTCAATGTGTGTATCCAGTGGCTATCATCTTTTCCTCAGAAGCTCTGGTGTTATATTAAGACTTTGTCTGGGAGGAATTGAAAAGTTGTGTTATTGATTTTGCCTTTGGTTTGACCCTCTGTGTCTGTCAAACACTGTCAGCCATCACGGGGTGGAACATGTCTGATTTAACTTACACTGACAAACATGGACTCAACAGGAACTAATGTAAAAAAAGGGGGAGTGTCAGTCACTCTCTGAAAGCCTCAGACAGACATTAACTGGAAAAAAAAGAGAGTAATTGTTAGATGGCACAGTAAGATTTGGTCGGTAACAAACAATGATTGAAATGCATTTATAAACTCCATAAAATTGGAAATTGGGAAATTGAATGCAATATTTGAAGTTATTTTCAACTTAATACAGACCTCCATGGAATAGTTGAAAAGCTGAGAATTTAATCAATTAACATGTTGAGAAGTGAAAATCAGGATGTTTGTAAGAAACAAATCCATAATTAAGGCATTTTAACTTTAAACTATCTGGCCAAAACATCAATAATAACACTTCCTTCAGTGAAAAAGTCTATCCCTTTTTGTCCTCTCACATCAAAATCCACCAATGTATCTGTTTAGAACTGTTTTGCACTATTTTTCACTTTGTAGATGGTGCTTGATCTGTGTATATTTTCAGTCTCATGCTGATTATTGTATAAATGTTATAATGTTATGGTTTACAGTAAAAGTTGAGTCAAAATTATCTGCAGTAATTGAGAACATGCACAGATGCTGTATAAAGCAATTAAGTTGAAAATAAAATTGATATTTGCTCAAATTAACAGTGAAATTGCTTTAACATACTGTATGTTATCTAACATGAATTAGAATTAGAATCTGTAGATCAGGTGTGAATGATTTGTGTACAGATTCGATTTTTTCATGGTTTTTTCTCATGTTTTCTTATTTTTAGCAAATATTGAATAGTTTCTCACCCAAAGACATGGAATATACAGCAACAATTCATATGGACTATTTGATGCTTTTGTGTCCCGCTTGGTGCTTGAGAGCTCCAGTGACTATCTGTTGCAATTAAAAAAAAAAAAAAAAACTAGGACATTCTTCAGATTTTTTCATATTGTGTCCCACAGAGAAAAGAAATGGTTTGTAATTTCTTTCTTTCTTTCTTTCTTTCTTTCTTTCTTTCTTTCTTTCTTTCTTTCTTTCTTTCCTTTTTTTTTTTTTTTTTTTTGAGTGAACTACCAAGTTTAGGACGGGAATATGACCTCTGGGACCATTTCAGCTCTCTCTGCATTTCTGCTTTTTGTCTCACTAACAAGCCTGTGCAGCAGGAAATGGAACAAGAGTGAAAAGAGAACCTAGAGCACTTTAAGTACTTGTTAAATGCCAATCAGCAGAAATGTCAACTCTCATGTTGCAGATGTTTCTAAAATGGTTTCAGTGCTGTGAAAAACATCATTCCAAACACTCTGCCTATGAAATTGCTTTCCCTCTGCCTAGATTAGCACTTCTCTCTCACTTCCTTTCTTCCATTTCCCCCTCTTCATTTCTGTTTCTGTTTTCTCTCTGCTCGCAGCCATTACCTGAAATGTGCACTTTCTTTTCTCTCCCACAGAGAGTCTTTTCAGGTTGCTGTTGAGGACAAACTGCCTCACGCTGCCAGCACTCAGGGGGAAAATTGGGCTACCGGAGCGTCCGAGTGCTCCTCCTGACGAAGAGCGGCGGGTGTGTGACAGAAAGACCAATATATTAATTAGCACTCTGGTGCAACACATACAGAAGGAATGTCAGTATTCTCACATGACCCTCTCATGAGGGAATACGGGTAGAATATCAAAAAATAACTTTTGAATTTTGAAAGGGCTTTTGAAAGATTTTGAAAGGGCTCAGCATTCTCGATGTAACACAAACTCTCGCTGATTGAAATTCAGGCTGGGACGTAATCAAGGTTATAATCAAAGCTGATGCAACAGAGGCCTTGAAAGAAGAAGATTAAGACTAGGTCTTTCATTCTTGACTGTATTCTGATTTTAACAGTTTGGTCTTTCATTCTTGACTGTATTCTGATTCCACTGTTTTTACACCTTTCCTCCACTAGATTTAGCCACTGTTTTACACCCCCCCCCCCACCCTTACCAAAAAGTAGAATTCTGTTTCAATACTCCTTGGGACTAAATTGCCCCACTTTCTAGTATATAAAAGTATACTTTTAAGTATACTTTAAGTATAACAGTAGCAAACTTTGAGTACACAACTAAGTTACCTATATGTTTGTAGTTTGTACTACAATTATACTAAAACTGAACTTATAGGTATACTGATAGTTTACTAATTAAATACTTTGTACACTTTGAAGTATACGCTCAGTAAACTACTAGTTTAGTAGATTTATACTGCAAGTACACTCATAAGTTTTCTTATAAGTGAACATTACATAATACTTTACCTATATACTACTATGTCCCTATTTAGGTTTTAATTTATATATATTTTGTTATATGAATATCTGAACATACAAAACATCCAAAGAAAGAACAGGGTATCTTCTTGTAAAACATTTTATTCTAGCTTCATGCATCCTTTTTTTAAACACTTTAAGGTGGGTAAGTTTCATAAAAAATAAAGAAATAACATTTTGAACAAAAATCTGGAAAAAAAATACTATGAATTTGAATTAGAATGATAATCAAAACGTAGATGGAGTCGACCAACACCCCAAAGCTTGACTGTAATTATTACCTCTTCATCGGTTGACATTTTATTCCATAACCTTACAATTTTGATGCTGTTTCATGTCAGATGATCGTGTTACATGTGTTAGTATCTGTTGTTTCTTTTTCATCTTCACTTGGGTTTTTTTTTTTGGAAATTCTGTACAGAAGATGTGTACTAGCGCCCTCTACCGTATAACAATGAAAACACTGATTCTAGGAGCACAAGTATAGCACAAGTATATGTCAAGTATACTTAAATATCATTTTAAGTATATTTCTGAGGAGTACACAAAGCCCATTTCTGAGAAGTACATAAAAAGTAAGGTAAAGCATACTTTCCTATTTTTAGTTTAAAAGAAGTATACTAATAGCACACTTGAATAAACTTCTTTTTCGTAAGGAAAGCTAACAATTAACTACTTCTAATGAAGTTGATGTTTGAATTTTATGATGTTTGACTGGCAAATGAAACAATCTGAATTAGTTCAATTACAGCACTTAACTTCCTGTGTAATTCATTCTCCATTCCAGTCAAGTCAAATATGATCTCTTGTATTTATATCGTTTTTAAAAAGCAAGTTAACAATTCCAGTTTTCTGTTTTAATTTTAATTTTAGTGATTTTGTTATATGCTTTTGTCAGTTTTAGTTTTATTTCAGTTGTAGTTTAATTTATATTTCACTTCCTGCTTTTCGAATATGGGCATTATGAACATGGAAAATGATTGACAGACAGAGAGCAACTCAAAGTCTTCTGAATGGCTAAAAAAAAAGGAAAAAAAGAATGAGATTTATGAATATTTTGCTTACAGTGCCATATATGTTTTGCAGTCTTGTCAAATACAGTGGCTTATATAGTTTAATTCAACAAGTTACGTTCCAATTTTATATTTTCAGTTTTCATTTTGGTTTTAACAAATTTTGTTATGTGCTTTTGTCTTTTTTTAATATTCCTATTTAGCTTTCATTTTGATTTTCATTAAATTGCTATGTATTATTAACATTTCTACATGTAATGTTTTTGATCTAATATTTATATTTTGTTTAACTTCAGAATTATTTCAATTATTTTTAACTGAAAATTAATTTTAATTGTTTATTGTTAACAATAACTACAGTCACACAGTTGTTTCCTGCTTTCCATGTATAAAATACATATTGTGACTGGCAGGCAGAAAGCACCTCAAAGCCTTCTGACTGGAATATTTTAGCCATTCAGCATGCAACTTTCTGTGTAATTCATTCTCCAAAGTCTTGACAAATACGATAGCTTCCATTTATAAAGTTTCATTGAACAAGGTACCACTCCAAGTCTTCCTGCAGTTTCCTTGAACAGACCTGGCAAACGTTTGTAATGCAGGGATCAGACTGCATTGTAACTTTATTTTCAATTTGCATGTTTTGTCAACGTTTAGCTTTGTTCACTGAATTAATTTGCTCAGGATGTCTTTGTGAGAATGAAAATTTCTTTCCATTTTTTTTTCCCTCGAAGACCAATTTGCATTTGACTTTGTCCCTGCTCAGCTTTCTCAGTGCTGTATGTCACCATTTTCTAATTAAATGCTAAAATATTTATATTTGAAAACTTATTTCAGGCTTAGCCTTTGTTTGCGGAGAAACTATTTCGAAAAGCCTGAAGGGGTGATTTTGTTAGCCCTTAACTCCCGGTCACCATGAGCAGTAGAATTAATGAAAGCAAATATAAAAGAAAAGGCTAGGGAAACGCATACACCTTTAAAGAATAACAGGCCTACTTTTACTCGTTTTTTTCCATTCCCTTTTTACTCCCCCTCCCTCCCTGTTTTTTCAGCATTTGACTTTTGAGACAACTGCCCATGGTTGACATTTTCATTCCTGATGCACTCCTGAATTCTGGCTTCAATAGGCACCCTGTCTTCCAGCTCCTGGCTTTGAATACCGCTGGGGCCAGAGACCCAGCAGACCCACACTTAAAGAGAAGGTCTCTTCAAGAATCTTTCTCCTCCTCCAGCCTGACTTTCCATATTTAAGTATACAGCAGAGAGGGTGAAATTCCCCACTGACCCTCTTCATGGTTCTTTGAAAGCCGTAGACACAATCAGGGTAATCCTTACGACATGGTTTGTGAACACAATACTGAGACAGAACTTAGAAAGAGCATGTTCAGTGATACTGAAAAATAGTCCTGGCAATAAAACACCGTAAAAATTATTTGTAAAATAAACTTCATACAGTATGTAAAATGATCTAAATTTACTGCTTTTATCAAAGTCAAAACATTATTAATATGATTCAGTCGACCGTAATACATTAAAAAATACATGCTAAAATTTGGTGTTCCCAATCAAAAATGGCCAGCTTGTTTGTAAATCTCTCATTATGCTATATTATCACCAAATGCTGGACTTGGACTTGAACTTAGCACAGGCTTTTTTAATTATTTTTGGAACTGATTGGTAATAGACTTCACTGTTCTGAACATATGCACTTCAAATTATTTATGGATAATTTTGGTAATGTTCACTTAAAATTTGAGGTGCATAATCAATGATCAATAAGATCTATGAGAGATTTAAAGGAAAATATAGTAATACAGGAAATTATGCATATTAACAAGGAACGTACCCTAAAGCAAAACTTAAAATAAAATGTAACCTGTTTTGGTAAACTATAAGACAATACTGTAAAAAGTGAGAAAAAAAAGTGAAAGTCGTGACATTTGCCAAGTATGGTAACCCATACTTGGAATTGGTGCTCTGTATTTAACCCATCCAAGTGCACACACTCAGCAGTGAGAAGTGAATACACCGTGAACACACACCCGGAGCAGTGGGCAGCTATATATCCTGCGCCCGGGGAGCAACTGGGGGTTCAGTGCCTTGCTCAAGGGCACTTCAGCCATGGGTATTGAGGGTGGAAGAGAGCACTGTTCATTCACTCCCTCCCACCTACAACTCCTGCCAGCACTGAGACTTGAACCTGCGACCTTCTGGTTACAAGTCCAACTCTCTAACCATTAGGCAACATCTGCCCCCACATAGATAATATAGACATAGACTATTATCAAACTTCAAATCAACCTATAGCAGTGAATAAGTAGGTAGTTTTAATTTAGTTAATTTTTGTCTGTCACTCCTCAAAGGTTTTGATCTTCTCATTAGTATCCAACAATTAAAATCACACTACAATGACATAATTTTCACATAATTTGTTGAATTGATTCAATTCAATTCAAGTTTATTTGTATGGCGCTTTTTACGATTCAAATCAGTGGCATAAAATATAAAGACATAAACAAACAGACGATGGACACTATTAACAGCAATTATTATATGATGCAATCAAACTTATAGCAAAATTTGGTAGCTCTTTATGTTGTTTCAGGGTTAGCATCATCTGAGGTCCTCTGAGGGGTTGGCATCATCTCTTCTCAGGTGTTCTGGATCCAGACTGGAGCTTGTGTAAATCCTAGTTACCACGGAATGTAAATCCCGTGGCAAAACAGAGAAACAAATAGAGACATAATTAGCGTAGCTGCTGTTCCAGCCAAGTAAAATTAATTGGTTAACCCAAGCTAAAGAATAATAATGCACATTTGATCAGATATAACTGCAGTCCAAAATTATGAGATGCATTATTTGAATGCTTGTCCAAAGAGATGTCTTTTTAATCTAGATTTAAACAGAGAAAGTGTGTCTGAACCCCGAACATTATCAGGAAGGCTATTCCAGAGTTTGGGATCCAAATGTGAAAAAGCTCTACCACCTTTAGTGGACTTTGCTATCCTAGGTACTACCAATAGTCCAGTGTTTTGTGACCTTAGGGAGGGTGATGGATTTTAACATGGTAGTTACTAGTTAGGTATGCAGGAACTGAACCATTAAGGGCCTTAAAAGTAAGTAATAATATTTTGTAACTGATTCGGAACTTAATAGATAGCCATTGCGGAGACTGTAAAACTGGGGTTATATGATCTTATTTTCTTGACCTGGTAAGGACTCTAGCCACTGCTTTTTTTTGGACTACCTGTAGCTTGTTTATTGAGGATGCAGAACAACCACCTAGCAGTGCATTACAATAGTCCAGTCTAGAGGTCATGAATGCATGAACTAGCTTTTCTGCATCAGAAACAGATAACATGTTTGCTTGGCTGTGTTTCTAGGATGGAAGAATGTTTTTTTTGTAAGATGGGAAATAAGAACAAGTTGCTGTTTAATACAACAGATTTTGGGAAATAACAGTGATCCGTTAGTTGCGAAAGAGACAAGTTTTTGGTCCAATAAGTAATATCTCTGTCTTATCTGAATTTAATAGGAGAAAATTATTGGTCATCCAATCTTTAAATTTTTAAACACACTCTGTTAGCTTAGATAATTTATAAGTTTCATTTGGTCTTGTTGAGATATATAGTTGAGTATCATCAGCATAACAGTGGAAACTAATCCCGTATTTTCTTATAATATTATCAAGGGGCAACATGTATATTGAAAATAGCAGAGGCCCTAGGACAGATCCTTGTGGCACTCCATATTTTATTGATGATAAATGAGATGACTCCCCATTTAAATAAACAAAGTGGTAGCGATCAGACAGGTAGGATCTAAACCATCTTAAAGCCTGCCCTTGAATACCTGTATAGTTTTGTAATCGATCTATGAGTATGTTGTGATCTATGGTGTCAAGTGATATTAAATTCATCATAAACTTACAGCCCTGTTACCTCCCCCCACCCCACCCCCTTTTGTATTGTTTTTTTGTAAATTGTGATAGTGCTGACATTCCTTTTATTTATTATTTTATAAAAAAAAAACATCTGGCTTTTAAACTCTATTTCAACATGTTTTGATTATCAAAATTTTCAAGTGTAATCACTTCCTTTTTTTGACATTTTGTTGTAAAAGAAAGAAAACACTTAATTTCAAGTCCTTCCAAGTTTTCAGGCTGTATTTTGTACTCTACTTTTAGAAAGTACTGCGCAAGACTTGTGTTGCATCCCAATGTGCCTACTTATACTACGCCCTTAAAGTATGTACTCTTTTGGTGAAGAAAAAATACACATTTTTGAATAAACAGTACAATAAAACACAATATCACATACAAAACATCACATCATACAATTGCGTCTTTAAAGGACCACTCTGTCGCACAGTTACACACTCTCTGTCACTGTAAACTGGCCTGTCAATCATCTTGTCACAGTTAACATCCTCCATATTTCATCTGTTTGAACTTCCTACCACATCAGAGAGAAAAGAAGTAGCACGTTGATCTGCCAGACGTGGGTCTTTATGCTCACTTATCTCACTGGCATACTCTTTTCAACATGCTTTGGAACACACTTATTCTAATCTCACATACTATTTAGGATGGATAAATTGGGACGCAGGATTGGATTGAGTTGAAATAACTCCTTAAGGTAACAACTGCCATATTCATCTTTCATAGTGAAATGTTTCCTTTAAAAAGGTGACCTTGCTGCTATTTGTATTACCCCTGTGCATTGGTTAGGCAGGGGGTATAAATCTATTATATAAGATCTATAATATATAAATATTTGATAGTCCATCAATATTCATAAGCCTATTGTTTCATAGTTCACATAATCTTTCAGTCTCCCGGGTGTGTTGGAGGCCTGCAATATTGAGAAAAAAAAATATATATATATATATGGTTGCTAAGCATGGCTGTATTTGTGGGATTTTTCCCTGAAAAAGAAATTACTTTTGTCTTCTGTCCACTGTACAGTGTTGTTAAAGGGAAGTGTGCATGTGTGTGTAATTGTGAGTAGGTGTGTGCCTCTGTTAGGGGGGATATATTGATTTGTGGCAGAGGGAGGCTAACTCAGATGGACGTCAGAGACAATGAGTAAAGTAACAGATCAATTTGTGCAAACGCACACACTGTGACACACAAACAGACTCCTCAGAGCTTTTAAAAAAAGAAAATCAACTAAACTTAATTCTGCTTCCTGTTTTTGTTTTTTTTTTAAAGCTGTTTTTAAAGGATAAACTTACTTTAAGTATTTTAAGACTTCTGATAGGTTTGTGTAAAGAACAAACTGAAATTGATGTTGTTAGAATACTTGGAATATACACTGGGTAAAGAAAAGAATCACCCTTCTCAAATAATCACACTTCAACTATGGGTGACAAGGCACTGTCAAAAGATCTCCAGGATAAAGTTGTGGACAGGCACAGGAGATGGATACAAAACAATTTTAAAAGCTTTATCAATTGCCTAGAAGCACAGTGAAGTCTATTATTAAGAAGTGGAAAGTATTTTGTATGACACAAACCCTCCCTGATCAGGACGTTGCTCCAAACTGGATGAAAGAGACAGGAGGAAACTGGTCAGAGAGGCGACCAAGAGGCCTACAGCAACTCTGAAGCAGTTACAGGAATTTATGACAAAGGGTGATCACTGTGTGCATGTCACAACAATATTAGAAATTTATAAATGTGGCTTGTATGGGAGGGTTGCAAGAAAAAGCCACTCCTCAAGAAATGCCACATGCAGTCATGAATGAGCTTTGCCAAAACACACCTTGAAGATTCTGAGACAGATGAGACTAAAACTGAATTATTTGGCCTCAACTCCAAACGATATGTCTGGTGGTAATCCAGTAAAGCTCACCATCCAAATAACAGCATTCCTCCAGTAAAGCAGGAGGTGGTAAGATCCTGTTGTGAGGTGTTTCTCTGCAGCAGGGACTGGAGCACTTCTGAATGGAAAAATGAATGGGACAAAATACCATCAAATTCTTGAGGAAAATCTGCTGCCCTCTGCCAGAAAGATATCAATGGGAAGAAGGTTTACCTTCCACCATGACAATGACCCAAAGCACACAGTGGTTAAAGGAGAAAAAGATGAATGTCCTTGCATGGCCTCGTCAGAGCCCAGACTTACTGTAAATTCCACTGAAAATCTGTGGAATGACTTGAAGACTGCAGTCCACAAATGCTCACCATCAAATTTAACATTAACCTCAAAAAATATTCAAAAAAAAATGCTCAAAATAAACCAAAATTAAATCAAAAAAGATACTGACACAAGGGGGTGATCCCTTTTCCAACTCAGTGATTCTGTAACTTTTTATTTTTCTGACATGTTGGTGTTTTATCTTTCAGTTGGATGTTATAAGTTGCACTGAGTAAATACAGCTGGATAAAACTACTGTGTCCGTCTTCATTTTAGGCTGCAAAGCAACAAAATGAGATTATTTTTAAGGGAGGTGATTGTTGTCTATACCCACTGTAAACTGTGGAAAACAAACAAACAAACAAAAACACTTTAGTATACTTATTATAGAAATAAAAATCATCAAATTGAATGTAATGTTTTATGACACTTTATTGCATGTTAATTAAATAAAAATGTATAATAGTTTACCTTATATTAAATCCAATTACTTAAGAGTGCTTTTGTTTGTTTGTTATTTTTTTGTAAAAATGTGTTGCCGGATGTATTGACAAGCATTCATGGCATATTAAAATATACTTTAATGTGTTTTAATGTATATTTCTATTAAAACTTGTATGTCATTTATTAAATATATTTGCAAATGCACATTTGTAATGATGAAACTGCAATTGTGTTTTAGTATGTTAGTCAGCACATTAAAATAAGTGTAACTTAAAGTACAACTAAAGATTACTAAAACAAAATGATTTCAATGTATTTTAAAGTAAAACATCACATAATTTGGGCATTATTATAATAGTAACTGCAAGTACAGTTTTTAAAAATATATTCTTTTATCTTAATATGATTGATTGACTGATTGATGCTTGGCATCCCTTTGTCATAATGAATTGTATTTGTATAGCATAACAGCATACAGTTATTTGAAAAAAATCAGGGTGTGTGAGTAAGGACAGTGAACTATTCCTTTACTAAGGTCAGCAGATTAGTTTTGTGCCTTAGGTGATATTTTATTCACTTTTGAGGTGTATGAAAGTGTTTTATTTCTTCAAGGGCAGAATTATATTAAACAGGAATGCCCCTAACAAGAACATGTTAGTGTGTGTGTGTGTGTGTGCTGAGCTCTTCAACCACATGAAGTTCCCCTCACTGCACTGCAGAGAAAGCAGGCGAATGAGCAAGAGCAGTCGCTGCTCAATCGTTAATATCGATTTGCAATTTGTAAACAGTAGGACCCATTTTAGCAAATGCCAGGCCTGTTTCAGCACAATAGTGTCTGGGTTATTTTCACATCGAGCACCAGATGAGGACAAAGGTGAGAAGCGAGCAGGAGAGAAACGCAAAAGAGAAACGTTAAATTTTCCTTTTCTCCTCTTCCAAAACTAATCATCCAAAAGCAATCACTGATCAACATTGCTGAGCCATGAAATGTTTGGAAACAGGAAGAAGACGGGTGTTAGGTCAGGGATGGTTCCGCTTTATAGATTAACACTACCTCTGTTGAATGTGCGGCTACAGAGCACAGACGTAACAAATTCAGTTTTTCATCATTTGAAACTGCAACAGACAGACTTTGCATACTAGGTTATAATGGCTGCACCTCAACATGACACCTCTGATAATGAAATGTTCACATTAGAACTGGATTTTTAAGCAAAGCACAGGGATTGTATCATTTCTGGCATACCACAAATCTGTGCCTTCTATGATCCATGAGCAGGGCATTTATAGTTGTTTTTTCAGTTTGTCAATTCAATCTAGATAATTGCTGATTAGTTTTTACTCAGTGACTGCTTTTCAGAGTTTCAGTTTATTTAGTTGTAGGGTTTTTTTTTTGGTGCTGTCAACGTTTGTTAATTGATATAATTTAATTAGTGGCAATAAGAGCCTTCTAATGTCATCACCCATGTTTTCTAATGGTGTTTTATGTTTTATTTCACTAAACAAAAATGTTTTGATTTAGTTTTTATTAAAAGAATAGTTCACCCTAACCCTAACTCACCATTAAGCCATCCGACAGGTATGCATTTATTTCTTCATCAGAACAGAAATGTATCATTCCATCACTTGCTCACCGATGGATCCTCTGCAGTGAATGGGTGCTAAATGAGAGTTCAAACAGCTGATAAAATTACAACAAGACGCGTCTGTCCAGTGCTTAAACTGAGTAATTCACTGCATATGTGAATCAAAATACATTTTGTGAATTTTTTGTTTAATAAGTATACTATAATATATTTGATATATTATAATAAGTATATGTGACCCTGGATCACAAAACCAGTCTTACTGTAAGTCGCTGGAGTATATTTGCAGCAATAGCCAAAAATACATTGTATAGGTCAAAATTATTGATTTTTCTTTTATGCCAAAATCATTACGATATTAAGTAAAGATCATGTTCCATGAAGATATTTTGTAAATTTCCTACTTTAAATACATTAAAACTTAATATTTGATTAGAAATATACATAGCTAAGAACTTCATTTGGACAACTTTAAAGGCGATTTTATCAATATTTAGATTTTTTGCACCCTCAGATTCCAGATTTTTTTGAAAAATTATGTACTGCACTGGCATTCATACATTTTTAAGTGTGCCGTTTTATATTTTAAACATAATAGTAACTTATTTCCTGTTTCACCTCTAAATGCCCTACAAACAATCTTTTTTTTTTTTTTTTTTGCGTCAAACACAAGTGTGGGTTTTTAGCACTACTAGATACTGGATTGAAACAAGAACACTTCCGTATTCTGTGCGACAACAATACAGAAATATTCCAGATAAGAAAGCCTGAGGCAGCTAATCAAGACACCGCAACTCTTTCACTCTCTCTGCCTCATCTCTCTATTTCTTCCTGTCAAGTCTTTATCCATCTTTCTTATCTCATGCCATCCACTTTCAAGCGCTTCCACCTTTCTCTTTGTTCCCCTGTGGCCCCATTCACAGGTGATCAATAAAGTCACTTGATAGGTTTCCTGTCTTGTCAGGCGTAGAGTTGCCATTACTGTGCTCAGTTACAGACCTGCCAAGTGTATAACATGAATCACTGGTGTCAGGTCCTGATTACATCAGACCCACGGAGATGGAAATAGTGAGACACACAGGCAAATTCACTAAATAGTTGCTTCAACATTTGCAGACACTATTTCACTGTAACAACCTTTTTTGCTAAGCACCCTCAATTCAGTTTGTATAGTAAATGAAGTCTTCTGAGCGTACACTCTCCTCCTTTTGTGTGAATTTAGCTCATTACAGATTTCACCTTTATTTATAAAACTCTGTGCTATTTGCCTGGTGAAATTAACATCATGCTATTACTGCCCACGGAAAGCAGGAGATAAATGGCATTTCATTTAAATGAGCTGTTTGTGTATTGACAGTGTGCAGCGAAGCCATTACCTGTGTATATATTTGTATCTGTTGAAAAGGCAAAATAATCTGTTTCTGCATTCAGATAGAACAGGAAGTGGCCCTGACTCAACAAACTGACATCAAAGAACTAGTGGTGACAAAAATGTAGTTGTTTTTTTTTGTGCAAAGCTGAGCAGCCAATCAGAGTGATCTAACTCACTGATAATAATAAATAATAAAATCTATCTATCTATCTATCTATCTATCTATCTATCTATCTATCTATCTATCTATCTATCTATCTATCATTCTTCTAGATAAGAATTCTATTTTTATTTATTTTTCAAATGGAAAACCTTTAAATTTCATGTTTTGGCCAGATTGTCATATGCCAGCAGCAAAGTTTGTTTTGATAAACTTTTTGTTTTGTTTTGAATAGATTCATTACAAATACTGCCATATGCTTGTGCTCAATGAGTTTAACATATTATACATATTTGCTATTAATATTATTCAAAAAATTCACAATCTTTCCAGAAGTAGTTGTTTGTGCCTTTCTGAATTGTATTTAACTTCATATCTAATCTCAGGCACATAACTATTTTGTATATTATTTATTGATAATGGCAGCAGTTATTCATGAAATGATGATCAAATAAGGGAGAAGGAGTGTTATTTGGTAGACATAAGGGACTTTCGCACCGCTTTAGTTTAGTTTAGTAAATGTACAGTACTAAAGTACTGGGACGATTTTGCACAAACTATTTCCCAGTACCATTTAAAGGGTTGCATTCCTAGGACAGTGTGTACTAGGAAGTGACGTAAGCTGGTCACCAGCGATGTCATTTATGCGTGGTGTTCAACAACGTTAACAAAGAAGAACAACGTTAACAACAGGAGGATGGAGGACGGTGTGATCGGAGCTGTGTTTTTGTTGTGTCTTGCGGGTTTCACAATAATGATGTCGATGTATAAGTAAAGCGACTGAAAGAACGGAAAGGAGGACTAAGAATCTCCAAAGACAACTGGCAGTGCTACATTTGCTACAAGTGCCTGCACTTCAGCGTCCTTATATTTATCGCTGTTCGTCATACTTGCGAAATAAGTTGATACAATGTTTACAGTATGTTACACGGCATTTTAAATCATGGCGGGTGAGGGCATTTTCTAACACGTCTGACCAATCAATGCCCACTTACGTCACGGGTAGTACCAGTTGTGCTGGTTAGACCCTGCTCCGGAGTAGGAGCTAAGTTCTCGAAAAAGGCAGTCCGGTACTAAAATCAGAGTTCCTGCTGTGCAAAAATGGCCAAAAGTGGGTAGTTCCACAATTAGTTCTGGTACTATGAAAAGGTTCCTGCGGTGCGAAAGGCGCTATAGGCATTTTTAAGTTCCAGTAAAGTACTTCATATTGTGTTAGTCTGCTGCATTCTCTAACAAACAGGTATTACATGGTGCACAGATTTTTTTGCACATTTGCATAAAAATTTTTTTGGCCTTTTTTTCCACGTAACTGAGATAGAACAGATTTGGAAAGGGCCACAAGTCAGGAATCAAACTAGGGTCACCAGAAGCGAAATAAATGTTAATTTCAGCTGCGTTTCTCCTGCCTCTTATTTTAGCATTTTATTTTATTTTGTTCTGTTTCTTTTCCTGCTCCACTGCTGAGTGGATTTCTGAATGTGAATCCCATTTAAAGGCTCAGCCAGTAAAGGACTCAGGGTAAGTGTGATTAATGATGAGTACACTATGCATTCGACTCTTACTGTCCTCCAGCTGACCTGCAATTATTTGTTTTGCAGATGGAAAGGCTAGCCACAACACCATCCAATTTAAAGTGCTATATTCTCAATTACCTCACACCTTTGTAAAGAGCAGTCACAATCCACGGGAAGCGAGCGTTTGCTCCTCCGATGGCAACCTGAGAGCAGGAATCGGGTTTTGAATGAAGATGCTTGTGAAACAGATTATGTTGGCAGGTGGGCAGGAGGCATACCTGAGGTCATTCTGGTAGCTTAATGAATCAGTGGCGTGTGGCTTAGGGCACGTTAGTGGGGTGTGATAAATCCCCACAACATTAGCTGGCTAGCCGCTGGGAGGAAGGCACTTTTACACTGATGCATAGCTGTTCGGTACCCATCTCAAGTTCATTAGTGGCACAATAACCAATGAGTGCACGTAACACAGACAAACACCCAAGAAAAAGGATAAGCAACACCATCCATCTTCAGAGAAGGCAAGAAGACTTGCTAATAAACCTAAGTAGAGTGCTCTGCATGTGGAGGACAGTTAGGGCACATTAAAAAATATTGGATGGAGCAATTATAAATGTGTATACATGTGGATTATTGATTACTGTGGATATTGTAAGTGCATAGCAATGATATCCAAGGGACAGAGGAGCCTTGATGCTCATTTCTGCTTTTTAGTGCAGCTGCTAGCATTTGACAGGCTTTATGAAAAAATATACAGTACTGCCAAAAAGTATTCAGACTTCAGCCACACTTAAAAGTGGGAACAATTTTTGGACTGGATTATAATTTTATAAAAGATTTTACATTAATTCTTCTGTTAAAATGTTTCTGATTTATTTGAGTTGTATTGTTCTTGATATTTTGTGGTCAATAACACCAAAGCAGTACACAAACCATTTGTTGTGAGAATTTTGTTGTTGTTGGACTAAAATTGTAGGCAGTTATGTTGCATATAGTAAAATGGATAAATAAAAAATAGGAGGGTATATCCACCTGTCCTCTTTTCTTTAAGGAGATTTGTCAAAGTGATGATGAATGAGCTTGAATCTGAATCATTGCATTATTTAACAAAGTATTAAGCCAAGTGACTTTTGTTTTATGCTGGTGTACACTGTATGATTTCGGGCTGTCCCAGACAAAAGATGACCAACATAAAACTGTCATGGCAATTTCTTTCTTTCTTCTAAACAGTGGGTAAATGTTATACTTTGAGAGAGGTTCAAATATGGATGTTGTCATGGTCTTACAACCAAAGACCATGTCAAAAATTTTGGATGACCATCTCACAGTGTGTTTGCTGCTATGACTTACATCTACTGACTAGCCAATACAAATGCAACTTGGCTCCAAAGCTTAAATACCATGGGAATGAAAAACAATATACCTATGTGGAAACCACAATTGCCACTAAAGGTGAATTGATTCATCTTGTTCTATTTGTTTGCTCTTGTCTATGATTCTATAGGTGACATCAGTATATAGTCTACATAGGTTACATGTCGAACCCAAGTTTACTATTAAGTTTACTATCATTGTCGCACAGTGTTATTAGTAGTGATCTTATAAGATTGCTGAAATCGTACAGTCTGTAGAAGACATTAAAGAAAGAAGCACAAGCACCTTCTGGTTGTTACATCCACAAAAAAAAAAAAATTTTCATGTGATGATATACACCTGTTATTACTCTGATAGGACAGCTGTGTGAACTTGAAGGGAACTGACATCATACATCCACAAAAAAAAAAAAAATTCACCTTGAGACCAGCTGGTTAAAAGTCATTACAATAAATTACAATAAAAGTGAAATTAGTTTTGATCTCTAGCATGATCTATCTGTTAAACTATAGCATGAATGAACAATTCAGAATTTTGTTTTACACACAATCGCACATTGTTTCTGTGGGGGGAAAAAGCCCTTCTACAATAATGCCCTGAAATTCAGAGCATTTCTTTCTCTCTAAACCTGTGTTCTCTTGGGTATGTCTGCAAGCAGGGCTACAAAAGGGGAGCTGGTCCTGGCAGAGGTCTCTCTAGGTTCGACAGAGAGCTGAACTGTGAAGTGAGCTGGAGGAGAAATTACATCCTCTATGCTGTCTGTTCCACTTCCACTGCCTCATTTGTTATGTCTCTGCCTTGTTTTGCTCCCGCCTCTTCTTCACTGCCTCAGTCTGTAACATGGAACATAACAAATGTCTGAGTCAATGACAACCAAGTGCTGCTCCTCCTCTCATCAACATCATCATCAAGACACAAAAAGAGAAAGCAGCCTCTAAGGTTTTTCAGGTCTTAGACAATGTCATACTTCAGGAGTCATTAACATGAGTTTATACAGTGAAAGTACAATTAATCCCCTTCAGCAGTTGTGGACCAAAAAAAAACTTCCCCGTGAGTGTTTTTGTCATTCTCAGTCAATTGTTTTTGCAATTTATGTAGCATATATAATAAAAAGAGTAATTCTCAGTCAATTGTTTTTGCACATAAAGTAAGTACTAAAAATACTTTTATTTTGCAAGTAATCATTAAATTGATGAAAAGTGACAGTAAATATATAATCTTTTTTTTAATTGCAATAATATTTCACAATGTTAATAATCTTTTTTTTAATTGCAATAATATTTCACAATGTTACTATTTTAATATATTATTGATCAAATAAATGCAGCCTTAGCAAAAGAGACTTCAGTCCAAACTCCAAATTTTGAACATGATGTGTATATTGAGTATGTTCCTTATATTTACTGAAGTAAGGGTCAGTCATTTATTTTTTAAAATGTCTTTATTATATAGAGTCTAGCAGACTTTTTTCTGTGACTGCTTCACATAAACAAACAAACAAACAAATAACACAATACTTAAAATTACCTACTTTATAAAAATATCTTATAGAATGTTGTAAACATGAGCCTCCCAGGCCTCCTCAATTTGAGCACAGCCCGAGAGATATTAGAAGAAGTTGTGTGAAGGTGGATACTGTGAATAGCATGTAAATAAACTAAAAAAAAAATGGATCCTCTCGCTGTCACAGAGTTTCCTTTCCTCACCTAGCAGTCATCCATTCCTGGATAAGGCCTCCCACAGACACACTGCTACTAGAGACACAGTCATTGAAGGCACGGTGGGCTGGTGTTACACCTTTATTCTTGACTCACACTACAGAAAGATGTGTCTGTGAGTATCTGTGTGGGCAGAGGGAAGATCCGTGGAAAGCTGGGGGCAAGTGTGGAGCATACAACCTTAGGTTGTATCACATCAAGAGAAAAGCTCTTGTACATGTGAGTGTGAATTGAAAGACAAGGTGAACCTGAGATATAAAATGAGAGACATCTTTCCATTTTGAGATGGCTGATGAAGAGGGGAGTCTCAATGTGTGGCATTTTCTCAGCTCGACAGCTGAAACAAAGATTACTTACATTTTATCATTTTTTTTTTCTTTTCTTATTTCAACTGCTGAGGGAGAAAAATGTGATGTCCTTCCTATTTTGAAAGCCAAAAGCTCTCTCTCTCTCTCACACACACACACACACACACACACACACACACACACACACACACACACACACACACACACACACTGATACCCTCTGCAATCCAATGCTGACTGAATTAGTCAACTGATGATTATTACTCTTATGTAATTAGATATTATTAATATTTTTGTGTGAATGGGTCACTGTACCACAGATTAAAAACAACAACAAAACAAAAACAATTTCAAGCATGTTGGAGGCATGTCAATCCATTATGCCGAGTGGATGGAATGGAGCTTGCGATATTTTGAATGCTAATAATTTGAGAGGATTATATGAAGAGGGCAGATATCCTTATTGAGCCATAAAGGTTAAGGCTTTTGACAGGGTGTAACTGATTCACAGGCTTTATGATCAGGGATCAAAGCTTGAACAGGGTGACTGACCTCAATTATCTCTTTCAGAATGCTTCACAGACATTTGTTTGTGTGTATGAGTATGTGGGTGGCTGTCTTAAGTATTCATTGTAGTGTAAAGTAGAACGCTTAAAAGGGGTAATTCATGCAAAAATGAACATACTGTCAGCATTTACCTGCCCCCATGTTTTTCATTCGAGCCCATTGAATTCCATTGTATGGACAAAAAAACACTGAACATTTTCAAAATATTCATGGCAACACTTTACAATAAGGTCCTATTAGTTAAAGAGATACTGTAATTCACCTTAAAATGAAAATTATGTCAGCATTTACTTAACCTTATTTCATTACAAATCCATAAGTATTTGGTTCTTTAAAATTGTTGATGAACCTTTGGCTATTTTTAATTGAAAATTTAAAGTCCAGGGAACAAAAAAAAAAAAAAAAAAAAAAAAAATTGAAGATCTGTAAAGGTCATGAAGTTGTCATAAAACAAATCCATATGAATGTAATTACATCTGTTGATCATATAAAATGATTATATATCTTCACAAGACTTAGATTAAACCACTCAATTCATATGGATTCATTTTACGACCACAAAAAAGTTTTGGTCAACTGGACTTTCACTTTAGGGACAAAAACCTCTCAGGTTTCATTAGAATATAATATAGTTTCATGCTAACTAATGTTAACAGATCTCAATTATGTTACATGCATCACATTTATCTCAGATGTTTCTCCATGTCACAAATGTTCAGTTAGTTTCTGTTTTCATGCACTTTAAAATTGAATTCTTTAGTGATTTTCCCGCTTTTCTTTGTTTCTATGGTTACTGATATTGTTAGACCTTTTGGTTCAGCTTTATTTCATTAATTACCTTATACTTCAGTACTTAAGTCCTTCCTGTTAGTTCGATGTCTGGTCTACTTTTGAGTTACATGTGTTTGCTGCTATCTTCTGTGTTTGATATATGTGGATTCTTATTAAATACTTGTGGTGGAACCATTCATCTGCCTTGTCTTCAGTCTTTACATACAAGAGTTACAGAAGACCAGATTGTAAATGTAATATGCATCTAAGTTTGATGCGAATACAATTAACTGGACTATATGGAGTACTTTTGCCATTGTTGTTCTAGATTGGGCTGAACTACTGATGTTCGTCCATCGTTTTTGAAGAGGACCTAGACATCTAAGGGGTTGTGGCCTGTCCACGTTGTGTCCGCAGGTGGCTGGTAAGGCCGATACGGGCACGGAATGATCTGCCGCATGTCGGGCAGACATGTGTGGGCACCACTGTTGCAGCATTTGCAGCTTTGGCTTTACAGAGTGCTCGCTTCTCTTGTGCTGTAGTTGTCCTTCTAGCCTCATATGTCTGGCAGCCTTGGTGGATCAGCATGCGCCATGTCGATCAGTCTTGTGCCAGGGTTTCCCAGGAGGTGGTGTCAATATCCAGGGACTTGAGAGAGGTGTATCTTTGTATCACTTCTTTTGTCCCCCGTGTGATCCCTTTCCTAGAAGAACTGTTTGGGTATGCGGTGGTCTGGCATCCTTGCAACATGGCCTGCCCAGCGTGTCTGGGCTTTCATCAGCAGGGTGTGAACTGATGGCAGGCCTGCTCTGGGGAGGCCTTCTGTGTCTGGCAACTTGTCCTCACAAGTACATAGTACATACATCTGGGTAGTTAGCACTACTGCCCGGTAGACTTTAAGCTTTTTAGCAAGGCTTATTCCACAGTGGTCACACACGTTGGTCTGCAGTCCGCCGAATGCAGAGCTTGCCTTGGCAATTCTGCAGTTGAACTCAATGTCAATTGTCACTGTGCTGGAGAGGGTGCTGCCAAGGTATGTAAATTGGTCCACTGCTTGCAGCTTTTGTCCCTTCACTGTGATGGTGGGCTCTTGGTGTTGGGCTTTCAGAGCTGGCTGGTGCATCACTTCGTTTTTCTTTGTGTTAATAAGGAGGCCGAAGTTGTCACATGCTGCTGTGAATTTGTCCATGTTGGCAAGCATTTCCTGCTCTGATCCAGCATTCAGGGCACAGTTGTCAGCAAAAAAGAGGTCTTGTAGCACAGTCTTCTTTATCTTGGTGACAACCTGGAGTCTTTGCAGGTTGAACAGTTTCCCATCTGTCCTATATCTCAGGCTGACTCCCAAGGAGCTGTTCTGAAAGGCATCTGACAGCATGACTGAAAACATCATGCTGAACTGGGTTGGTGCCAACACACACCCTTGCTTGATGCCTTTTGTGACGGGAAAAGCCTCTGAAGCTTTTCCGTCGTCCAGAACATGAGCCATCATGCCATCGTGGAACTGACGTACCATAAGAATGAATCTTTCAGGGCACCCAAACTTTGACATAATGCGCCACAGACCTTCACGACTGACATTGTCAAAAGCCTTGGTGAGAACCACGAAGATGGTGCACAGTTCACGATTCTGCTCTTGACACTTCTCCTGGAGCTGTCGGGCTGTGAAGATCATGTCCACCGTGCCATGCTCTTTATGGAAGCTGCACTGTGTCTCGGTTTGTAGACCCTGTTCCAGGTGGTCAATCAGGCGATACATCAACACTCGTGCAAGGCAATAGCTGAACTATTACCATCTTATTGACCTCCCAGACACCATAGGACTTGACTGGAGGGAGGCTATTGTCAGGTGTCTAGAGTGTGTTTATCCCCAGTCCTGAACACAGCCAAACCCAGAGCCCATCCCATCAACATCCTCGACTGCGGAGACTTTGCTAGAGTCCCCTACAGACAGAGACTGACCACCTGCCATGATGAGTGAGCCAGTTCCTGAGGAGAAGAGGACTATCACACCAGAATCAGAGCGCCAGAGTGAGTCTGACCAGGGCTGTGAGCCAGCGACACCAGCCACTGAGGGAATCCTGCTGGAATTGGACACCAAGGACTAGCTGATCGATCTGGACATGGAAGTACTTTCTCCCACCCTATCCTAGCCGGAATTATCTGTCTGTGCATCATCATCGCTGTTTCTAGACAGCAATGAACCTGTATCATAGATCGGTTGGCAGTTGAAATTACCATCATGGATCACATTAGACTTCCCTCTGTCACCCTCACAGCAGTGCTCAACCAGTTCTCTGCTGGATGCTTGCAGCCCTTTGTCCTCCCAGGAAAGCCTTGCTGTGAGGTGAAGCCTTAGGTCCTTCAGCCACCAGCCTCGCCCGAACGAGAGGAACCTGTGACTTTGCCTCTGGCTTCTGATCCCTTCGCTTCACCTTGGCCTGACCTGTCGGTTGTGCCTTGGCTCCTCCCACTCTTGGCTCCACCAGAGACCCTCTGCCTTGCTGCTCAACCCAGGTTCTCTTGTCCCACTGGCTTCCCCTTGATTAGTCATTACTCTGGCTATGCCATGGACTTCTGCTATGCTAGGCCTCTCCACCCCTACAGCTTCACCGCTCATGTTTTTCTTCGTCCTCCTGTCACCATCCCTTCATCATCTCCTGTCACCATCTCTTCGCCTGCTCCTCTTGCCATCCCTTCGCTATCTCCTCATCCACCTCCAAAGCCCCCACCTTCCCTCCCTCATTCGTCTGTTTATTCTTGTTACAACAAGGTTGTGCCTTCCAGAGGGGGTCGTTATGTCACAAGTATGTTCAGTTAGTTTCTGTTTTCATGGACTTTTAGGTTGTATTCTTTAGTTCCTGTGTTCCTTTGTTTGATTTTCTTGCTTGTACTTTGTTTCTATGGTTACTGATATTATTAGTTTGTTTGGTGCAAAGACTATAGAATACCCAAGACGTGTCAATGTTATAGTTTTGAATGGGGAAAAATGCAACGCTCAGTATGGCTGCTCTATCGAACAAATCCCTGCCTTCTGAGTAAAAGAGCCAATCGCTAATCTGTAAAGTCAGCGCAGCTGCTGTTAGAAGTCCCGGTTGTTATAGAAACAGTCAGCGTTCTTATATGTGCGCTCAGGACTGCGCATGTACACTGGCTGGTCTAGCCTGAAAAATAAGCCTTTTTAATGCTATTTGAGCAAAAGAAACAACAATTATGAGACAGTTGTTGTCAGATTTCATTGCTCATTTCAAATATGAAATTTAATCTTAAACTTGGCGAACAGTTTTGGAGAATTTGATGTTTCCCAATTCAAAGAGATAGGAGCTGCACGAGAGGTGTTTCAAATATGGCTGTCGAGTGATATGACTTGCCTTAAAGGCACTTTGTTTTGGTGTCAGCTGTGCTTCATTAATGACCATATTTGCTTCAGTACCAAAGTCTATATTTGAGTCACATGTGTTTGCTGCTGTGTCTGATTTATTTAGTGTGTCGACTCTCATTAAACACTCTTATTAAACACTTGCATTGAAATCATTCACCTGTGTTGTCTTTAGTCTGTGCACACACGTGTGACCAATTCTTGGTTATTTGGTCTTGGAAGAGTTTTCTGAGAAATATTTGAGTTCATATTAAAGTTTCTGCCAGCTGATTTCTGATTTGGTATCTCTGTGAATATTTTGTTCTTTTCTCAGGAGAAAATCATCCAAGAAGGAGACTTAAGCAAAATCATTGTCCATTATACAGAATTAATAAATATATATTTAATTATGCTGTTTAAGAGAAACAGTTAATATATAGAGAGATCTCATTTTTGATTCTTCTTTCCAACAGTCAGACATTGTTTTCTTGTACATTTGAGTTTACAGTAACTGCTCATTAAAAAAAAAAAAAAAAAAAAGAATGAATGACAAAAAAACTAAAACAGCTTTGTCCCATTTCTAAATTTTTTTTGATGCTAAGCAGTACCAATGAATGATAAAAAAGTGTTTGTTCCATTGGCTCTTTATGATTGGCACAAAGTCTATAAATATGGAGGCTTGTCAGCTGTTTCTAACTGAAGTGGTACTTGCTGTCCCTCAGAGGAATACCAAACCTCAGAGCTTTGGACATGATATCAGAAGAGCCCTTCTTGGAAGAGTGTCATTGAAATATGAACATCTTCTATCCATCACACCCAGACCAGAAATGGACAAGGATGACTAGAAAACATACAGGGTAATAAAATATCATATTTGGTTCAAAATTGACACTATTTAGTTTCTAGTCAAAATCTAAATTCCTGATGGATATCAATCCATCAATTTTCCATTTTATTTTAGATTTTTTGTCCTCAGCAAATATCCTGTTTCACTCTGGAATATGAAAAGAGTTATGAATGTCTATTCAAATTGACTTGGCTTTGATTTTTGTTTAACAGATTAAATGAGTGGCTTCATTTTGAACTTACCCGAGCAAGAGCAAAGATGCATCTTCTGCCAGGCAGAGATTTTTTAATGAAGCAGTTAGAAAGCTAGAGATACGGTGTTCCCAAAGCAACAATTGGCATCCCAAAGCCAGCATGATGAATTCATTTCAAAAGTGAAAAATACCGCTCAGTGGTTTTTCAAAATCAGATGACCGCTCATCATGAATAGAAATCAGCCAATATTGAGGTCCCCTCATGCACCCCATTGAGTTCCACAATGCTCCCATGATTACGCTTTTGACCAGCCATTGCCTGTCAATAAATTATTCACTGCTGTCATGGGCCTACCTATGGGAAGATGGCCCATTGTGTTCTCATCAATACCAAGCTTTTCCATGTTCTTCACCTCTGAGGATCAACCCACTAATCATGCCATATTTTCATCCTCCATCATCCAAACAGAGAGCACCTCTGTCTGGAACATGCAAATCAGGGGGTGGGGGCAGACCTTGTACTACCAAAAATGTTGTGACACCTCCATCTGTTCAAAGGCACTTTTGAAAATGAGGATATGTGAGAGAGATGAGATAAAAAAACGCAAAAGTGCAAGAGGGAATGAACGATGTCATAATTTACTCACCCTCACGTTGCTCTAAACCCAAAGACTTTCTTTCTTCCTTTGAACACAATAGAGGAAATGTTGATGAATGATCATGCTGATCTTTCCCAATGAAAGCAGACAGTAACAAGATTAACTGAATTTAAATAACACCATACAATGAGCCATAAAAAATGACCTCTTAACCCAAGTAACTTAAACAATACAATAAAACACAAATTGTACAAGATCTCCATTAAATTTTCATAAACACTTAACTTCAACAACACACACAATAACACACATATTGTATATGATCTCTCTTAAATTTTGTTTTATGTTGTACTGTTGAAGATGTATTGTCTTGGCAGCATGCAGTGAAGTAGTTACTTTATCACATTATTGTTTTATCTTCTCAATAAACAGACAATAACAAAATGGGAATGGAATGCTTTTATTAACCCTTTTGGAGCTAAACAGGTATTTGAACAAATTACAGTTTTACTACAGTTTTAATGTAAATAAAATTATTAATGTAAACATATTATTGTAAATTATTGTGTATAAATAAATTATATTACAAAATATTGCCTTTTACAGTAGCTGCCCTTGTGAAGTGTGCTTAATTTTATTTGCATTGAATGTACACTTGCAGACTAAGTGTACTTAAAGAGAGTGCACTTTTATCAACACTTAATTAGTTATAATGTCAAATCAAATTGTTTACTTTATAAGTTCATTTTAAATTGTTTAAGATATTTTGTGTGCTTCAAAGAATGCAGTGTTTTGATGTATTGACTAATATACTAAACCACATGTAAAGTTGACAGTAATTTTAACTCTAGATATTACATATAAAGTCTATATATTTAAAATTGCTAAATTACAACTTCATCATTACAAATGTGTAATTACAAATATATTTAATAGATGACATACAAGTTTTAATAGAAATATTAAAATATTAAAAGATATTACATTTACCGTAAATTATTGTCGGTACACTCTGCAGTACACTTTAACCATATATTATTATTATTATTATTATTATTATTATTATTATTATTATTATTATTATTATTATTATACATTTGATATATTTTAAATATATTAAATTACAACTTCATGATATGTAATTAAAAACACAGAAGTTTCAGTAGAAATTACATTTAAATATATTTTAGTTTACCATAAATGTTTGTCAGTATGTTTGGCAGTACACATTAACCATGTTTCAAAGGTAACAGAATTATGAAATTAATTCAATCCTACTTAAGTGGGTTATAACTATAACCCATTTTCATTTAATTATAAATAACATGAAATTAGGAGTCTGAAAACATTGCATTCAGTTCACATTTATCATTCTGAATTATAATATTTTAAGTTTATTATTATTATTATTATAAAGTGTACTTCTTTTTCACAAGGGTCTCAAATTCTTATTCAAATTTAGCACATCATGATTGACACCAGTGGACACTGAATGCCATTTGTTATGTGGAAGCAGGAATTAAATTTGAGTGTCATGGCAGAGGAAGAGATTATCAGATGTATAGATAAACCATTCCTTTGAAACTGGGCAAAAGAAAGTAGTGATAAAGGACAAAACAGACAAATGGAGAGATAGAGAAAGAATGGTGAGGATGTGCGAGAGAAGAGCGAGCGGAGAAGAACGAGTTATGATGGCGGTATCAAGGAGAGCTTGACTTTCATAAGATATGATGTATACGTTCAGACAGGCAGTGGAGATTGCCACACTAGTCTAAATTTCAGAGGAAACTTCCCAATGTGCCAAGGTGCCAACATAACCTCATCACATCTCAGCCTCCCGATTGTTGGCTTATGGATGTCTTATACACAGGCAGGCGCAAAGACCTCTGGGAAATTAACTTTAGATATATCCACAACAAATTCAGCACAGATGGAGCAGGAGTGTCTGGTAACCCATTTTCCTACAGTAATCTCACGCTCCTTATAGAGCAGTCGTGCCTCTAATATCCAGTCCCTGGTTGTTTCCCTACCATCTCATTAATGCTTTGATTAATTATTAATCAAATGAAGTGAGATAGAGTGACCGCTATGAATTTTGATGTGGATTTGCTCCAGAATGGTTGGATGATTGTCAGCTGTGAAGGATTTTAAGGGTTTAACGAGTTGTAGACAGGATCAAGTTTCTGTAAGTCTCTTGTCATTGTTGTAATACGGTGTGTAGTTATTTATGAAGATTTTCCTTTTATTGCCATAGAAACTGTGTTTGGTCTATCAGTGAAATTCTTTGCAGTCCGCTTAGTCAGCAATCAATTAAATATTCAAATGAATTAGTTTTTTTTCATGAGGTACCTTCACTAATTCACATGCATTTAATTGTCAAATTGTGAAGATGTAAAAACATTAAACCTTTATTAATATATACAGTTTTCTTAAACCAGCCTAATATGGTTTGCTGGTTTTAGCTGGTTTAATCTGGTCTAGCAAGTCTCCCAGCCTGGCCAGTTAACAGGGCCCCAAACATCTGTAAATCCAGCCTGAGGAGATTTGGAGGCCTAAGACAGTTTGCTGGTCTTAGCTGGTTGAATCTGGTATAGCTGGTATAGTAAGTTTCCCAACCTGACCGCTAACAAGTGCTTAAAATGCATCTACTCCAGCCTGAACAGACTGGGAGACCTGAGACTATTTACTGAATTAATCTTGTCCATCTGGTCTAATCTTGTCTAATGTCTGGCCAGCTAAAAATCCCTTTAAATCCAGCCTGAGCAGACTGAGAGACCTAAAACTGTTTGCTGGTCTTAGCTGGGTTAATCTGGTCTAGCTACAGTAACCTCTTCAGCTAAAAAAGTGCCCAGAACCCTCCAGCCTGTGCAGACTGGGAGAACTAAGAAAGGTTGCTAGTTTTAAATGGTTTAAACTGGTTTCCCAACCTGACCAGCTAACATGTTCCCAAACCCCCTTTAAGACCAGCCTGAGCATACTGGGGGCTTATGATTAGGTTTTCTGGTTTTAGCTGGTTTAATTTGTTCTAGCTGCAGCTAACAAGAGCCCTGGATGCACTAAATCCAGAAAATTAGACCAGCTTGAGCAGTCTGGGAGATTTAAGATGGTAGCTGGTCTGGCTGTTCTCCCAGCCTGGCAAACCTGGTCTTAGCTGGTTTAGCTCGTCTCCCTGTCCTTCCATACTGGTGTTCTGCTGGTTTAGCTGGTCGGTCAGATGGTCACCAAACCTCAAGAGCTAACAAATGCCCAAACCACTCTAAAAACAGCAAACCAGCATAGACTGGGAGGCTAGCTAAGTTTTAATTATTACTATTTTTTATAGTTTATTCCTGTATCTATATGCCAGTTTACCATGTTTCACCTTGGTGGAATATCTCTCTTGAGTTCTTCATCATCTGGAAGTATTTAAGTGGGCTTTACGGCTGATGAGGCAGCATCTCATACTCCCCTGAGGCACACAAGCATGCTGGGAGCAAAATAAACACAAACGCTCACCAGGTCACTTACGGTCTCTTGAGTATTTTATTCTGATGCTCACCGCTATCTACAAATCATAGTTACGACAAATGTCAGGGGATTCCCATCAAGGACATGCTCCTCTCTTTATTGTACTGTGTCTTTTTCTGCAAAAATATGAGGTCTTGTGTTAATGGAGCAGCCACATAAATAGCAACAATGACTTACCTTAGATAAAAACTTCAGAGAATTGGTTTTGCCTTTAAATGCCTCCCTTGATGAGTGCAAGAGGCCAAAAGAGTGCACATATACAGTACCTGTGCACACCTCAATTCATCCTTCTCATGAGGACATGAGTTCAGCCCACTCCAGAGGCAGCTGTGTAATTATGAAATGTGTTAATCAGCTGATAGGATTAGAAGTGCTTCCTTGAGCACTTATATATTGAGCACTTCCTTGAGCACAAAGGCTTGTCACAGTTAAGGGGAAGTCGTGGCCCATACTGGTTTGAGAGTTTGACTCCTAACCCTAAGGTTGTGGGTTTGAGTCTCGGGCCGGCAATACCACGACTGAGGTGCCCTTGAGCAAGGCACCGAACCCCCAACTGCTCCCCAGGTGCCGCAGCATAAATGGCTGCCCACTGCTCCGGGTGTGTGTTCACAGTGTGTGTGTGTGTGTGTGTGTGTTCACTACGGTGTGTGTGCACTTTGGATGGGTTAAATGCAGAGCACGAATTCTAAGTATCACTCACCACACTTCACCTTAACTCACGTCACTCACTTTTTGTCACTTTCTTTAGTACGGCAAAGTTATACTTATTCCAAGGATTTTCAGACTGAACTTGGAATTTTGTATTGTATTTGTATTTTCAGACAGTGGATAGAGCTGTACAATAACTGATGGTAATCATATGAGTAAAGGAATTCTGCACCCCCAAAAATGAATTGTTTATTTTATCATTTACTTACCTTCATTTCATTCCAACCCAGCTGCTTTTTCTGTATAATAAAAGTGGACGTCAAGCTCCAAAAAAACTTTCATAACTTAAATCTAATTTGTTGTACATATTCAGATTTGCTGTTTGTGATTGGAATATCTGAAGGCATCATTTTATGCATATGGAAAAGCATAAATTGGATTTGTTGGTGAGAAAGATGATAATTTTGGGTCTTAGCAGTATAAATCACCTTCTACTGTCATTATATTTACATTATTATTTGCATTTGGTAGAATTGCATTACATTTAAGGTATATAATATGTTGTATTAAAGGGATAGTTCTCCAAAAAATGAAAATTCTGTCATCATTTACTGACCCTCAAGTTATTCCAAACCTGAATGAATTTCTTTCTTCTGTTGAACATAAAGAAGATATGCTGGTTCTCACAAACTAGTATTTTATTTCCATAGTATGGAAGTCAGTGGCTACTAGCAACTGTTTGACTAACCACATTCTATAAAATATCTTCATGTTCAACAAAAGAAAGATTTCACACAACTTGAAGGTGAGTGAATTATGACATATTTTTTGGGGAGTCAAACCCATTAAGGACACATTTGAATCAAAACATTGTTTTATTTATTCTTTGAGTACAGGTAGTCCCTGACAGTCTGGGACGTGTAGAACTAGGCTAAGGTTAATAGTTGTCCTCTGAGTGCTGTGCGGTGTTAAACTCAGTATATCACCTTGCCAAAGTGCCATCTGTGGTCCATCTCACATAAGATATCTCCAATGCACATGCAAAGATATTTGAAATGTAAATTTCTTCTGATGAGTGTGCTTGATTTAAGATCTGCAGCATGTTTTCACACTAGATCATCACAGACATCTGTATATCAAAGTCAAAACCAAGGTCTCTAAATTCTTACAGTGTGTAATGCTACAAACTGGTCTAAAAAAGAGACTTAAATCACACTTAAAAATGTATGAAAGTCATTGCATTATATAAGAAGTATGACTTAAGTTTCCAAAATTGAGAATAGTTTTAGGGTCACTGTGTTTCAAGCAAGTCTGAGTACAGCCCAATACAACGTCCAAATTTTTGTACAATATGAGTGAATGCCAGTGTATGTGCAGTAAGGTCATACATTAATGGTGGCTTGGAGCTAAAAAGGCACCAAAACGAACAAAAATGCCCCCCAAATTCAAGATAAGGGGGCAAAAAATGCCCTTGCAGAGTTAAACTAAATGTATTTCTATTGTGACTGTAGCAATTAAAGTGAATGAATAAATACCATCAATAGTGGCATTACATTTATATCAGTTTATGATGCATTCATATTTTAGAAGTCATGGACCGCTTCAGTAATGGGGAACATTCTATGCTTATTTCTTTCTGTATAGAATTTATTCCCAGTTTAAATAACCTTTTGGATTTTCATGCTTCTAAAATTTCAAAAGTCAAGTCTTGATTTTCTAATGTTAATATATATATATATATATATATATATATATATATATATATATATATATATATATATATATATATATATATATATATATATATATATAATATATATATATAAAATCATAAATGATTATTATTTTTTTTTCCTGTGTAGCCAGAAAATAACGTGTCATTTCCCCAAACCCAAAAAAGTGTTCTTGTAAGTATTTTTTTTTTTTTGTGTGTGTAAGAAATATATGCCACTTGTGATCAGCATTAGGGACCATTCACACAGAATCCTTTTTTGCTTTCATAAACACAAAGCATGGGCAGTGGAATGGGAGAAAAATGCAAGGTCTCGAGACACTTTTTTATTTTTTTAAGTTGAACTAATTTTCAATGGCCAAACATGTCCATCTAGTGCGTTTACATAAAAAACAAACAAACAAACATATAAAAAACAATGGAAAAGTAGCACAAATAGAATGGAAAACCGTGTTCTATATGAACTGCCCCAAAACAGTCTGTGTAGATAAACATACATTCCATGTCAGATGCAGATTCTGTTTCACCTTTGCAGTGTAAAAATGTCTTTTGTTGATGGTGCTAAAATTTTACTGGTAACAGCCTATAGTGTTCTGATTTATTGAATTAATTGTTTGAAGTATTTAGCACAAAAGACAACACTTTAAGTAAGGTAATTTCTGACCCTGGAGCACAAGTTGTTATTGATTGAGGCATCATATATGATCAGACACAGCATGTTTGCTGGATTGTGACTTGTTTTGGCTGAAGGTGTCTCCTGAGCTACAAACTAGACACGAGGTCTAATAGAGATTAATGGGAGTCCTGGATCTGTTTGGACACTGGACTCGGGTCTCCTGAGCTGCCCACTGGGCTCCAGGCCAGGCAGAGCTGCTGTCTAATAGAGATTAATGGGAGTCCTGGATCTGTTTGGACACTGGACTCCTTGAGCATGAAATACAGTCTCACAGGGTTGGCTGGAGTGTTGATTTATGTCGTCTAGATCCCAAACGTCAGTGTGTGTGGGGGGTTTTATCTCCCTTCCGGTAGTGTTTTACCTCCTCTCTCACCCCCATAAAGCAAACGCATGGCCATCTATATGCCCAAACAAGTGCACAACGTCATGTACATACGCTCACGGTGTCCAATATTAGATCTATTAGATATCGAGGCAGTGAGAGGAATGCATACTAAAAAGTGTGCAGTGTTTGTTAGGAATTTTATGTGTTTTGTTAGCTGCTTCATCTTTGTGTGTGTGTGTGTGTGTGTGTGTGTGTGTGTGTGTGTGTGTGTGTGTGTGTGTGTGTGTGTGTGTGTGTGTGTGCTCTCTCCAGCAGCTGTGTGATTTTATGTGTTTTGTTAGCTGCTTCATCTTTTGTTTGTTAGGAATTTTATGTGTTTTTTTAGCTGCTTCATCTTTTGTTCTCTTAAAATATGTAATGGAATATCTGCATATTTCTACTGGAAGATTGTATACATAATGAAATTATAATAATGTGTATTATAAAGGTTTTTTTTAATGCAATACAAAATAAATTATAAGTAATTCATAATGCCGGACAGACTGTACAGTATTCCACTTATTACATGGCTACCATTCAAATAAATAAATAATTAAATGGACATGAAATATTGATTTGAAATTATTTTAATATGTGATTAGAAAGTGGAATGATATGAGAGACATACAATAAAAATAGCACAGACACAGTATGTAGGAAATTGGTTGCTAGGTGCAACAGTGTATTATAGTTTTGTGGCAAACCTATTTGAGTGTAGAAGAATGTTGCAGTTAACCAATCAGATTGAAATATTCCAGAGTACATAATGCAAAAATATCTCATTGTCCTGAGGCAAATAAAAAAGAAGTGAGACATGATGCAAGAGGCAAATATTCCCATCTACATAAGATAAATTCTGGAATATTATATCATTTAAATGTGTCACATATACAAGCGTCAAATGTTATACCAGAATGTCAGTAACATGCAGTCCACAAAAATGCAAAAAAAAAAGAGTATTACCTAATGTATTAGTTCATTGAGCGTTGTGTGGTGTCACTGAGGACACATGTGAAATGATTCTCTCTCAGTCTAGATTCAGAGTGTGTGTGTCCTGATGAGCAGGTGTCTCTCAGGACGGCTCAGTAACGTGAGTGGTTACGCGGCAATGTGTCAGCAGATTGGATTAGCTGCTCCAGACCCCAAGGGCACTGTGGGCCGCTCGCTTCACACACCCACACACGCACCCGCTGTCACCTCTCTGCTTTTGTCCACTGCTAGACTTCCTTTGTTCCTCACATGCATTGCCCCCTCTTTGTGCTGCGTTCTTCTTATCTCCCCCTGTTTCTCGTTCCCTCTTGTGCTCCCTGTTTTATCTCAGTCTGTCCTTCTAAACTTATCATTTTTTTGTTGACAGTTTCTTTATTTCCTTTTCTCTCTCTCTCTCTCAGTCTTATTTTTCCTTCACTTCACACTCACGTCTCTTTTCGCTCCACTTTTTTTCCATCTCTCCATATGCTTCCGCCACAGTAAGAAACATCTCAGACTTGCCAGGTTGGGGTTTCCATGGCGACAGGCCTACTGAGGTGGCGGCAAAGGCGCTATGATGGCCCACACTATTTCTAATTGCAGATTCCCCTGTTACAGCTGAAGGGAGAGAACTGTATAGACACTCAGACTGCATAGACTTCGTTAAAGGAGGATTGGATAATGCTTTTGCATATCATTTGAGTACATTTGCATCAACTTCAAGGGTTAGACAGAGTTCCTGTCAGACTGTTAATTGATTTTTTTTTTTTTTTTTTTTTTTTATGCAAAGGATTTGAATGAGATTAATATTTATACCACCCATCTGCAAGGTCTTGGTTAAAGAATCAATGACATATACAGAGTGTCCACAATAAAGAAATTGAGAAATCTTTTAAAAATCTAGTTTAACACATTTTCTAAGAAATGTACTCTTTGTGTTCATGTCAGATTTATGTGGTTTCGAATTGTTATACCATTTTTAAGAAAAGTTTTTATTTAATGAATCTGAATATGTCACATGGTACAGCTGTGAAGTAAAAATAAGTAACATATTTTCCTTAAACCTTAAATACATGTATTTCAGATGTTAATCTTAATTATTATTATTACTATTAATATATATACTGTGTGTATATATATATATATATATATATATATATATATATATATATATATATATATATATATTATATATATATAGTTTCTTAATAGTATATATAAAAAACTAAATATATATCATAAATATCTTTTTTTCATTTGGTAGACAAAACATTTTAAATAGAAATAATATTATTTAAGTATTTAATATTAATTTAATAATAATCATTATTATCAACATCATTATTATTATTTTTCTTAAATTTAAGTATTACTTAAAATCATTTAATTTTAATAAATTACTTAATAACTACGTAAGTATTAGTATTTTTTTTTAATAAAGATCCAAGATTTTTGACTATGCCAAAACCATATATTTTTTTTAATGAATTAACAAATTAACACTGTAGATCTGAAAATAACAATTTCATCATGTTACTGACAAGATTTTAACTGGTTATTAAATTCATATTCTTCCAAAAAGCATCTTCCTCTACTAAAGTAGATATATTCTAAAGGGGGAAAAGAATCATATACTGAAAATAGTTATATTATTAACTCTAAATATGTGTGTTGTTGTGTTATTGACATAAAAAATGCACATCTGCTTAGCACCTCATTTCCACACAAGATCCAGAGTTCAAGAGTAAGTGAGTTGAAAGTCGTTTGCACGTGTCACATCAGGAGCAGTGAGGCGTTCAGGAGTGTGTGACAGTG
Source organism: Cyprinus carpio (assembly GCF_018340385.1). Classification (NCBI taxonomy): domain Eukaryota; kingdom Metazoa; phylum Chordata; class Actinopteri; order Cypriniformes; family Cyprinidae; genus Cyprinus; species Cyprinus carpio. The sequence goes on along the minus strand of NC_056590.1, from coordinate 17,153,797 downwards.
GGTGGTCTCTAAACACTTTACGCGCACAACCACAGACTTTGAGAAGACTGATACCAGTCAAATTCCTGTGCTGTCTTATGCCTCCCTTGAAGGGAAACAGCAGTGGTGTCAGGGGAGAGACAGGTGTTCCAGCATGCCAATGTGTCATTCCTGACACTTCCCACACAGCATCGCAGCTGATGGGGAAAAGCAAGCTGACAACCCTCTGGCGAGTGTGTGTGTGTGTGTGTGTGTGTGTGTGTGTATGTGTGTGTGTGTGTGTGTGTGTGTGTGTGTGTGTGTGTGTATGTGTGTGTTTGTGAAAGAGTGAAAGCATGTACCCAACATCCCTGGTAAGCTAGTGTTACATCCAAAAGAAGACACCATCTCTAGGCTACTGCTGCTTGCTTTAGAGGTGTTACTCTGTGACACGGTTTGTAAGTGTCTTAAACAGTCTGCTTCAGTAGATGACTGACAAAACATGCCCACTGTACAAGCAAAACAACCAGAGAGAAGAGATTTCTCTAGTCGTTGCTTTCAGGGGGATTTGTCTTTACTGTGAAGTGGCGTTTTACTGAGTAAATATGAAGCAAAGGGTCAGGTGTTTACACATGTGTCTGTTCTCAGTCTAGCACTACAGACTGAACTGCACATTTGTGCAGTTTTGTATGTATGGATACACTGAAATGTACAGTACGTACACAGAATTATAGACCACAATATAAAAATGTGATGGGCAGATAAATGTACAGTGGCAATAATTTTATTATACTACTATACTGACATTTATTTGATTATAGATGTAGACTTTGTATACAGTTTTTTTTGTTTTTGTTTTTTAGTATTAGGTGGCTTTTTTTAGTGTTTAAATAAATGCAGAATTTGAGTGTTGGTAAAGTTATGAAATGTTTAAAAATAGTTGAATACAGCACCAGAAATCTGAAAAAAAATCAAAAAACATCTTTAAAAATCCACAAAATTAAATTAATCTCATTGATTAAATACAATGAAACCAACTTATTAATTCCACTTATTTAACTGTCGATGGACCCAAAAAGAATTCAGAAGCATCTAAAAAACTACAAAATTATTAAAAATATCATTATCATACATAAAAATACAGGTCCTTCTCAAAAAATTAGCATATTGTGAAAAAGTTCATTATTTTCCATAATGTAATGATAAAAATTAAACTTTCATATATTTTAGATTCATTGCACACCAACTGAAATATTTCAGGTCTTTTATTGTTTTAATACTGATGATTTTGGCATACAGCTCATGAAAACCCAAAATTCCTATCTCAAAAAATTAGCATATCATGAAAAGGTTCTCTAAAACGAGCTGTTAACCTAATCATCTGAATCAACTAATTAACTCTAAACACCTGCAAAGATTCCTGAGGCTTTTAAAAACTCCCAGCCTGGTTCATTACTCAAAACCGCAATCATGGGTAAGACTGCCGACCTGACTGCTGTCCAGAAAGGCCATCATTGACACCCTCAAGCGAGATGGGGTAAGACGCAGAAATAAATTTCTGAATGAATAGGCTGTTTCCCAGAGTGCTGTATCAAGGCACCTCAGGGGGAAGTCTGTGGGAAAGGAAAAAAGTGTGGCAAAAAACGCTGCACAACGAGAAGAGGTGACCGGACCCCTGAGGAAGATTGTGGAGAAGGACCGATTCCAGACCTTGGGGGACCTGCGGAAGCAGTGGACTGAGTCTGGAGTAGAAACATCCGGAGCCACCGTGCACAGGCGTTGTGCTTTTGAACCAGAAACAGTGGCAGAAGCGCCTGACCTGGGCTACAGAGAAGCAGCACTGGACTGTTGCTCAGTGGTCCAAAGTACTTTTTTTCGGATGAAAGCAAATTTTGCATGTCATTCGGAAATCAAGGTGCCAGAGTCTGGAGGAAGACTGGGGAGAAGGAAATGCCAAAATGCCTGAAGTCCAGTGTCAAGTACCCACAGTCAGTGATGGTCTGGGGTGCCATGTCAGCTGCTGGTGTTGGTCCACTGTGTTTTATCAAGGGCAGGGTCAATGCAGCTAGCTTATCAGGAGATTTTGGAGCACTTCATGCTTCCATCTGCTGAAAAGCTTTATGGAGATGAAGATTTCGTTTTTCAGCACGACCTGGCACCTGCTCACAGTGCCAAAACCACTGGTAAATGGTTTACTGACCATGGTATTACTGTGCTCAATTGGCCTGCCAACTCTCCTGACCTGAACCCCCTAGAGACTCCGTGGGATATTGTGAAGAGAAAGTTGAGAGGCGCAAGACCCAACACTCTGGATGAGCTTAAGGCCGCTATCGAAGCATCCTGGGCCTCCATAACACCTCAGCAGTGCCACAGGCTGATTGCCTCCATGCCACGCCGCATTGAAAGCAGTCATTTCTGCAAAAGGATTTACCCGACCAAGTATTGAGTGCATAACTGAACACCTAGTATTTTGAAGGTTGACTTTTTGTGTATTAAAAACACTTTTTCTTTTATTGGTCGGATGAAATATTGCTAATTTTTTGAGAATTTTTTTGAGAATTTTTTTTTGAGGAAAATTTTGGGTTTTCATGAGCTGCATGCCAAAATCATCAGTATTTAAAACAATAAAAGACCTGAAATATTTCAGTTGGTGTGCAATGAATCTAAAATATATGAAAGTTTAATTTTTATCATTACATTATGGAAAATAATGAACTTTTTCACAATATGCTAATTTTTTGAGAAGGACCTGTATGTGTTAGTATCAATAGTAACAATGTTCATTTTAGGGTCTGTGAAAACATATTTACAAATGAAAAGTTACCGCTCATAAAGAGATCATGTTTGCTAAACTACAGATATACCTTTGGTTAGTAAAAACACACACAATGAGATAACATCATAACAAAATATCAGTTGTTGTAGACTTGTGTGTTTGTCTCAGTATTGTGACTACACAAGCTGGAAAACGCAGGCTTCCTCTACAGGTGTTTGTTAAGACCCTCCTATTAGTGATGAAGGATGTAACAGGACTTGAGTACAACTATAGGGGAACCCTTCACAAAGGCATGCGTGCTGTTGATTCCCCATGCTGCTGTTTGCCTCTCCCTCTCTTTTGGCATTTACTGTACATTGTGAGGTGTGAAGCATTAATGGGCTGTCAGCTGTCACTGGAGGTACAGCTAGATTTGGGTGACGGAGGGGGGCCGTATTACATTACATTTAATGTCATTATCGGATTTATTTATTTATTTTGTAGCACAATGTTTCTCCTGAGTTTGCTTGAAAGTTTGTTATCAGCATGCAAGAACTAATGCCCTACAAATCCTATGAACATTAACTGCACAAATACTGGAACTACGTTATTATATTATATTATATTATATTTATTATATTATATTATATTATATTATATTATATTATATTATATTGTTTAGTTATATTATAATATTTGTTTGTTCAGTTAATAAAGAATGAAGTAACCTTTTTTATTATTTAAATGATAATTAGCTGACCAAAAAAACAAACACATAACACATACACTAATTATATTTTGTTGGTTATTAGTCTTTATTGTTGTTGAGAGTGCATCTTATTTTACAAGTTTAGTAGGTTCAGTAATATTACAAATTCAGCATTCAAAATCCAGGAACATGAATCTCAAACGAATAAATAAATAAATCTTAGTACAGTTGTATGTGATCTTTTTTTTTTTTCAGTATGGTTTCATGCTCAAAGTTTGGTTTAAAATGATGAATCCCAGACTTCAAAGGTGGAAGAGAATTCCCTTTTCCACCTCTTTTATTTCATGTTTCCTCTCCTTGGGTCAGTTCAATATGTCAGACAACTGACCTTTGCAGATGGGCATTAAAAGGTTTATTAGCGCTTTTGCCCTTTTTCTCTGTTAATAACCAGCTGACTGTAGCACCTAGCTGACAGAAGGTGCTGAGACGTGAGGTAAAATGCTCTCTAGAGGACTGGTGGAGCACTGAAAAGAAGAGCAGTTGCAAGGAAAGACAGCCAGAAGTGCTAAACCGCTCCTTAATATGGATGGTGTTATCTTGTTTTCTTGGTATCACTTGTTTTCCTGGAGTGGATAGTGAAAAGGTCACTCTAATTCCACATATGTTCTGCAAAGAAAAGATACTTAATTGGCAATCCATCATCAATATGCTGATCATTATCAATATTGATAAGTGAAAAGCTGTGTGTTTGTCTGGCAGCTCACTAGGTTTTGGATCAGAGCTTAAGTAACATGTAAAAGTGTTAATAAGGACAACCACTTCCTTGTTCCATACCAGTCAAACAAGACTGACATTCAACACCAGTGAGATGAATGGAGCCTATTACCTCTTGACAGCAAACCTTGTAATTTCCAATGGAAATTGAACCCTGCAGTAGATACCTTTTCACTTTCACACATGGTCACACCTGGATAACACTGTCCTGTTAATGATTCATGAGCCACTGACCCTTTGGTGATTACAGTTGACTTTAAGTGTGTTCACATGTTCTTGCACTGACAGGCCTCAGGTTAACAGCACACATCAATGCCCCTGGAGGCCTGACTCAGACAGCAACAGCCATTAAGTCATACAAAAACCTTGAATGTCAGTCTTAACACAGAGAGACAGAGGGGAGAAGTATCAGTTGTGGTGGGGGTTGGCATGTACATCTTTTTACCATGTACTTTAGTGGTATAATGGAGGATGGATTTGTTTTGACTATGTTTGAAAGCTTTTTGTTGCTTTCAAACATAACGGTCTACTTACAAGGAGCTACCTCACTAAAATATAAAGGCAGCTACACTTCGGGCTGGGTCGATTAATTGGAATTTAATGTTTAGCCATGGTTTTATTTTTGATAAATCGAGGAATCAAGATTTTGAATATAAATATTACCAAACTTTAGAATTTGACACTTTGGCAATATGCCAGTGTTAACAGTAAAGAGAAAAGAATGATCCAACCGCATGTCGGCACTCGTGATTGACCGCTCACGTGTGACGCGCTCTGTAAAAGACCTGTTTCTCAATTCCAAGAATGCAAAGAATGGGCTTGTGTTCTCGTGGAGACCAGTTTTGCCAGGCAACCTTGAAAGAACAAACTCAGAAGGATGCGAGAATGAATCTTTGTGAGAATTGAGATGCGCTGTGATCTTGCCGCTAAACTGACCATCCCAGCACGTTATAGGACGTGTGATACAAAACAAATAACACATAACATCACAAATTAATGTCATATTAAAACATTCATTTCAGATTATTATAGACAATACTTTCATATTCATACTATTCTTTTTATTTTACCATTTGAATTTGTAAAAATGAAAAGGATTTGGCATGTATATTTAATGTTAGCTATATTTTGTTAACGTTAAAATTATCAATGCTAAAGAAAATATACCAATAAAAAGTATGTATGCTTTTTTCCAGGTCTTTATCAATTTATCACACAATTACAATGTTTCCTTTCACAAGCCGTTGCATATTCACAGGCTTGCAGTGAGAAGTTTAAAAGCTTAAAGGGCCTCCGTACATTATCCGCCCGCAGTGTCTTCTGGGATTTCTAACAGGGTCGATTCTCTCAAGTCTGCATTTGATGCATCCTCGATATCAAGAAAACATCCGGACACTGTCATGAGTCCTCTGTACTTGTGTTCTTGAGTATTGGAATTGAATTTCGACGGTTAATGATGACGTAGAGCGAGAACACAAGGATGCAAGATCACTCAAGAACGCATATTGAGAAACGGCCCATAAGTAGAATATATCATTAGGTGCCATTTACACAGAATGTACTTTTGTGTTGACAAAGATGCGACGCGGGGAGTGGAATAGGAAAAAAATGCAGGAAGATGGGATTTGAACTTCTTTTAACTTGAGCACAGTGTTTTTAGAATGCCATTTCATGCATGAGATGCTGCAAGAGACGCGAGCGCAACAGTCAAACAAGTCCATGTTTAAATAGAAAAAACAATGGAAAATCAGCGCATTCGAATAAAAACTACTGTGAAGAATTACTACTGTATGTCTGAAAGTTCATGTTTGCAACATGGTGATATCAGGTTGAAAGCTGCTGTTCATTGTATTTATAGAATATTTATAGTTAACAATAGTCTACTTGTGTTATACAGTACCTTCAATCATTTTGAATTTGAATTACCTAGATTTTGATATTTTTTAAAAGCATTTGCCTTGTATTATTTCACATATAATATGTATAAGACAAGTTTGTACAAGATGTAGTTGTAGTTCATGCATCTTTTTTGCAAAGATATTTAACAATTGATTTGTTTAACATTTGACATTGTTTATCAACATCATGTTGACAACTTCATGTTTGGTGCTCTTGAAATAGTAATTTCTTTAACTAGAGGGTTAATAAAGAAAAAGTTACTTGAATCATGTTTTAGTTACATTTTCAAACTATTTTTAAATTAATATTAATATTGATTTATTTTTTAAATGTAATATTATTTCAATTAATATTGATACATTGTTTGCAAAAATAAATTATTTTGAGGATTAGCTATTGGGAAATCTGTTTGAAAACGTATTTAATGTTAATTTTTAATCCTGAATTTATAGGACTAACATACAATCTAGATTATGCATTTATCTATGAAGAGAACAGATGAACACCACACAAAGCAGATGTTTGTTTGTTTGTTGGTTTTCATGCAATGACAGCTGAGGCCAATAAAACACAAGCTAATATGAACAATGTGAACCTAATATGGTTTGCGTGATGCCTAAACATGCTATTGTATTTACTTCTAGTTACAGCACGAAACATGAATAAACATCATAACATATGTTGTTATACACAGAACATCAGAACACATATATATTGTTATTCAATAGTTAATGTATGTTTGAATAAACTGGTCAAGTCTGTATGACAGCCAGAATATGCTTGTATTCACACTGGGGGGGATGGGGTTGAGGAAATTGCAGGACACAAGATTTATCTAGAAGCAAATGTCCAAAATGTCAGATAGAGATGGGGGGAGTTTATAGCAAACAATATGAGTACATAATCCCTTTGCTTCAGACTGAAACAGATACAAAATCACTCAAATATTGTGACAGGACTAAATATATTTTCCACCGTTTAAATAATAATAATAATAATAATAATAAATAAAACAGGCAGAGGAATAGATTTGAAATATATTCAAGATATGATCTCAATCCCTCCTGTCTATGGTTATTTCTTTCTTAGTGCGAGAGTAAAAGTGGAGGAGTGTGTGTGGGTGCAGAAGGGGTCTTGTTTATTGTTGGGCTGTCACCACCACACTTTATCCGCTGGACACCCCATCTGTAACACATGGATGCACACTGACGTACAGGCAGAATATAAAAGTGCATGGTCCTGATACATCTGCCTGCCACCAAAACGTTTCTAAAATTGTGTGTGTGTGCATATGACTTGCAAAAAATTAAAAAAATAACTATGTGTGGGGGTGGAAAGATGAGTAGGATTTTAATATACAGTATGAGTTAAAGGAAGTATTTTCACTGATGCTCACTTTAGAGACATTAGCAATGGTTTGTTAAGCCAATGATACATGTGAGCCACATAAGCCATAAAGCTAAGTAAACAAATTGATATTCAAAATCAATAACAAACAACAATCACAATATGCATAGAAACGGAAACGTTTACCATTCACAACAAAAACAAAAATAATCAAAAACCATAACAAAATCAAAAAAAAAATAAACCTAAACAAAGAAATACAAAATAAAATAAAATAAAATACAGTGAAAATGTATACAACATTGATTTGGTGCCTGTATATTTTACAGTTTATGTACTGTATATTTTAATAACTGACATAATGTTAATATACAAATTCACCTGAAAAGGCAAAATATGCTTTGCACTTTTGTGATATACAGATAACCACCATTATAATTCAATAGAAGGCCACATAATTAGTTCATTAAAATTGGTCTTTCAATGAACAATGGCTAGAATAATGAACAGTGTTACACAAACAAGTACAAAACACCATTAGGGTAACACATCTGAAATAAACACGATATATAACCATTGATAAAAATTATATTCAAATGTGATGCATCACATCTTTGTGATTTTTTTTTACTTCAATTTACTTATTTTCATAAATATTTTACAGTTTTGTATATATTATATATAATTTCACTTTTTTCACACACATGCACACAAACACACACACACACTAGAGGCTGACATTTTTTCAGGACTCTCGCGGGTCACAAAAATTGGAAACAAAATCACTATTAATCACGGGATTGGGACAGGACAGAAAAAAATGTCAGTGGGAGTGGGCGGGACCAGGAATCGTAATAACACTTTGCTACCCAACTTTATATACAAATATAGCCTACCTTTTAAATAAATAAACTATAAACTGTAGGCCTATATTTTAATTTTGTACTCAATTCTAATTGCCCTGTCTCTTTATGCTCTCCTCCTGTTTTTGGTATGTGATAATACAGTAGCATACATCGGGCAGGACATCCCACCTCTCATTCATCGACCTCAAATTTAGCTTTTCATCTAAAAGATGTATGTAGTAACAACTTTACATGACCGCTCAATCTAATTTTAACCTACAGAAATGTGCACTATTGAAGTGTGTGTGGAAACTGAACAGCAGCGCGCTCACAGCAGGACAGATGGAGGTACCAGTGCTCTCACTTGCTCTTAAAATACTCCGCAATTTTTGGTCATACAGATAAAAGTAATAAATCTTTCGAATCCGTAAAGACACTACGTTTATTTGTGTGCACTCAAAATAACAACGAAATTTTGCGCTTCTGTAAAATAATTAAGGCAAACAAGATGCACTTTCTGCCATCTCGGTCATGTGAACTTGAGTGAGAAACTTCGAAAGTCCTTGTATGAAAAATGAATCTATAGAGAGTGAAATGTCTACTTTCAAATGAAATAATAAAAAAAAAAAAAAATAGAAAACGTGTGTGTTAGCATGGATGATTTACATGAAATTTAATGTGTGGGCCATGTGTGTTTTTTTGCGGGAGTGGGACGGGAGAGATTTGAAAATCCACTTATTATAATTCTAATATGATTTCACACCATATACTGTACTGTAACATAAAATAAACAGTTAACCAAGTAACAATTTCTAGTACTATAGGCTTTTTATGTTCCATTTTATTAAATTAAACCTTCATGTAACTATGGCACAAAATGATGAAATTCTATATATAAGGTCATTATTGTAATTCTTCCAGTTTCACATTAAAAATGCTAAACAAATCATTGGACATCTGCAGATAACCAAGGGGGATCCTCCGAAACAAGCATCAAGAAAGACACAAAGCATCATTTGCTAACCTCTATAAATGTCGGCTTTTAAATTGAACACAGCTACTCTGTCATTTAGCTTACATTTTATCCAAAGCCTCTTGTAGTACAGCTGATACAGGACAATCGCACTGGAGTAACCTGAACCCTTTCTGTCTTCCATTCTGGAACCTTTTGGTTACTAGCCCACTAGTACTCTTTAACACTGGCTACTTGACCATAGACATAACAGAATGAACCTGGAGGATTGGCTTTGGCCTAACTTGAACATATGAGTGGAGGAACAGCCAGAGTAAGATGAGGATAAGACCAGAGTCTGTGTGATACTTTAAATAAATGTGAGCTGTACTAGGCCTGGGGTCAGCACTCTTGCAGACAATAAGCCTTCAAAGACAGACTGCAACCTTCTCACAGATTTAGAGCGTGATAATGAAGCAATATCTTTCTTGGGGAAAAGTACCTCTACAGACACAGATTTGTGATTCGCAAATTGTGATGCATCATCTAACCTATTTAGTAATTTCAATATCCTGTGCTTGGCACAGACTGCTAGTTAACAACATCATCTGACTATATGATCATACAAACTGAATGGCACTAAATCTTATTGATATCTGTGCAAAAATCCATTGCACTGTACTTGTACTGTGTCCAAAGAGAGCGCCTGCAGTATAAACACTTGAAAATCTCTCATTCATCAAGATATGATGTAAAATCATTATTTACTGCTCATACAAAATAGTTATTGACAGAGCAAAGCAAGAAACCGCAGTTCATATGGAAAATTTATAACGCTTTCAGCATCAAATTTATTGGAAGACCAAGATATATCACAAAGACAGACATTTTTTTCATGCACTGCTTTTTGTACTAAAGAACATCTCTACTGTGTAGGGTGTGTGGTGTACAGTGTATAGAAGAGAGTCACCCCACCCCCTCAACTATTGTAACTGAAATAAAATCTATTTAAGATAAAATATTTAATTACTAAAACTAATTCATATCAATTAAAGCTAAATGTAAATATTTAAATAAATAAAAAAAATAAAACTCAAACTAAAACTTTAACTAAAATTAAAATGAAAACTGACAATAATTACAAAAGAATGACAAATCTATAATAATGCATTCAATTAATTAGTTTAATCAATAATTTATTTTAAGACAAAAGGATTTGTGGCACTTTGTGGATGTCAAATGTGAATAGTTCACCCAAAAATGAAAAATGGCTAAAAATTGAACTATTATTTTAATGTAATGATCTACACCTGGGGTTATCTGATAGGACTGTGTGAACTTGAGGAGAACTGACACTCATGGTTGTTAGGATTTTAAAACATATCCAAAATTATTAAAATGGCTTTTAAAGATCCGCCCAATGTAATAGATAAATGAACCATTGTTCTAAGAGTGTGTACTCAAAAGCGCTCAGACAGATCTTTTTAATCACCATCCACATCAATCATTTTACAACGGTATACACATTATCATCTCATAGCTTTATTTTATATATATATATATATATATATATATATATATATATATATGTATATATATATATTCTCATTTTGGTGTAAACAGTGAAAGCCTCCGTCACAGACAGCAATTTAAAAAAGATTGTATGCGGAAGCTCTTTTGATTATTTCCATCTTACAGTGTTGACAACTCACTGACATTGTGCTCTGACACTGAAAAGATTAATTGAAACAAGCGTTTAAACTTCAGGCCACTTGAGCCATTTGAGGACTCATTATAAATACTTCTCATTACTTTTACAGAATTGGCTTAAAAAGAAAACTACAGTAATACCGTCTTTGAGGTTCTAGGATTTGTTTGAGGAGCTTAAAGTCTCATCAAAACTTTTATTTCATTTAAACATCTTTTTTTATTATTTATAGTTCACAGAAATGTGGGTGATTTGCTTCATGAAAAATAGATTTGGACATCATGCAGCTCATGAAGAGCTTCATTATTAATGAAAGTGTTTGGAGTGCTCATAAAAGTGGAGTTACAGACGTTCACATACACACGCTACCTTTGAAATTATAATCTGTTATTTTTTTTAATTTACATGTGACATTTGAGAGATACTGGTTTTCAAAGAGAGAGAAAGTAAATGGTTTTATTTTTAAAAAACTATAACAAATACAAATACGACAACAACAACAACAAAAAATTCAACTTAACTGATCCTCAGACAGTGTAAACAGTTTTTAAACACTATAACATTTAAACTCTGAAACGCCACTCAAGAGTGAAGTTACTTGCAGCTCTTCACTAAATACATTTAGAATAATAATAAATAAGCCAACTCGCTGCTTGTTTGAGAGCATACCATGAGAGCATACCATACGAACATTTCTGAAGCCATACAATAATTTTCATGGTACTGCAGAAGGTATTTTTGAATCCGATTGAGAAATAATTGGATTCAAATGTACATTTACATGCTTATTGTTTATTATTATTATTATTATTATTATTATTATTATTATTATTCCTTTTGATCAGATTTTTTCAGATCAACACCAACCCTTCTGTTTCAATATGTATTGGGATCTATCGGATCATTTGAGGTGTTTAGAAAGTGTATTTTAAAAAGTGCATTATTTTGAGCTGTTTCACACAACTAGACTGATTGATTTGTTTGCTAATCTGATTGATCCAGATCTTGAGATCATCTCCTTGATAATTCACTCACAGCAGTTCTCGAGTTAACAGCTCACTTAGTTGGGAACATTATCAGTGAAAAATGACTGAAAAGTTTCCTAACATAAAGATATCTGGGCAGATTTACTTGCAGCTTGTGCCAACACAAACCCTATTTTGGCATTTAAAAAACTACTGTCAGGATTTACTAAAGATGTGCAGTGAAAAATTTGCTCTGAAAAGGTGTGGACACAGTTATTTTTGCGACTGACCTCATTGCATATGCTTTTGTAGGCGTTTCCCTTTCAGATGCAAAATTTACGGGAGTAGAGTATTTAAGTGAATTACCAAATGCTGTTTACTAATGGTTTGCGCTAGTCAATTTACTGCTATCTGTGCCATCATTTAATGCGCATAATTTAATGCTGCTACTCTTGGTAGTTTGCATTGGTCATTATGGAAATGATCCAGCTGTGCCTGTTGTTCTGTAATGTTCACACTGTCAGTAAATCAGCCACAGAACTTTCCACTCACATTGGCACATTAATGGGATTGTGCTCTCATGATAATTTGCCCTGTTTAGTAAATCTGGCCCATTTTATGGTGTCAGAAGATTTGTATAATGCATATTTCACAAGGACTACTTTTATGATCCTTTTGTTTTTCTTTCTTTCTTTTTTTTTCTTTTTTTTTTTTTTGATAACAATGAATCTTGTTGTATGGAAAAGACCTGCATGGAGATTCTTCAGAATATGTAATTTTTTGTTCTATAGAAGGAATAGAATCCTATTGTTTTGTAACGGAACGAGGGTGAGTAAATAATGACACAATTATCATTTTTATCTCCTTTAAGAATGTTTTATTAGTGCTTGAATGAGCTTTATACCATCAGCATCCCCCTCAGGAACCACAGTCTGTTTCCCTCACAGCAGTGTGTGAGCATTTCCATGCTGCAACATGACTGTTTACTGTGCGTTCTCAATGAATGGTGAATCATCCAGTCAGATTCATACCACCTGCATGGCGTCACATGCCATTTCCTTCTGCCTAATGGTTCATTTCTTATTACTCCAAACTAAAGGAATGAGATCCTAATCTTCATAACCTTGCCAAACCAATCAAACACTCTCTCTTTAAATTATGTCTATTAACAGTGGATTTTATCGATGCCACTAAGCCAGTCTAACACTTTTTGTTAGATTATGTCTATTAACAGTGGATTTTATCGATGCCACTTATTTGACTTTGTTGACAGTAGAGTCATGACACTGTGGGTCCAGGTGTTGGAGACGTGATGGCGGAAACAATGCAGAACCGTCATGCAGTTGGAAGATGGAGAGGATCTGCTGACTCATGAACATTTATTATTATTTAAACGTGATGCATCGACTGCACATTTCACTAAACTGACACACATAACTTTAAAAATAATACAAAACTTCTGAAAGAGTAACTCGCAGATCTAAAAAAATCCTCCTTCCCCTTCCATTAATTAATTTTATTTATTCAATCCAAAACACAACTACTTATAAAAAAAAAAAATAAATCACACTGTTGTTCTTACTTAGTTAGTAATAATTTGTTAGTGAAGAAAAGGTTTTAAAATAGTTATCTATTCTGCTAAAAAAATATGTTCTAAGAACGATTTGCTAATGTTCGCATTAAATTATGAAAATGTTATTTCAACATTAACATTTAAATTGCTTCTATAGAACATTCCATCTGATCATTTTGCAAACATTATTGGAACATTACTTTTAAATGTTCTCTAATTATTCTGAAAATGGTAACATTTAAAAAGGTTCTATGAAAGATTTAAAAATAATGTATTTGTTCTAATTTTGAGAACACTAAGAACAGATGGATTTTGTTATTGTTACTGGAAGAACGTTTGTTCATAACTTTGAGAGAACTTTCCCAGAATGTACTGAGAATGTTTCCTGCCACAGAATTGGTTTGGTTAAAATTAAAAGCCTGGTGTCGGAAAGATATTTTAAATTTTGTAAAAAGAAAAATACAGTAAAAAATAAATGAATAAATAAATAATAATAATAATAATATTGGGCAATATTATAAAAAATAACATTTCTATTTTAATATATTTTCAAATTCCATTTATTCCTGTAATACAAAACTGTATTTTCAGCATCATTTCTCCAGTCCTCAGTGTCACATGATCCTTCAGAAATCATTCTAAAATAAACATTTCTCACAATAAACATTACTAAAAAAATATCAGAAGCTTAAAAACATTCATAAACCATAATACTATTCACAAAACAATATAAATTTTCTTCAGGATTTAATTTATTTTTTGATAAATAGAAAGTTGATAAATAGAAAGAAACATATTTTAGGAATATATATATATATGCATCATCAATGGAATGCATCTTTGCTGAATAAATTATTCAATAATAAACATATTAATTAAAACAAGCTTACTGTACACAAAAACAACAAATTAAAAGCTATAACAAGAAATTAAAACTATTATGCATTACATCAATATTCAATGACATCACTTATGCCAATGTCGTATACTCATGCCACTAAACTATATGCTTGTGATGCAACCGCTTATGGAGGGCCAACGGTCTTGTTTAGAGCTTATGTGCCAGAGCCAGTGGTGAAACTAAAGGCCTGCCAAGACAATGTCAGCTGCACACACAGTCATGGCCTTTGAAGACATATCTTTTAGCCTTTAGGTTGTGGCAGGCTTCTTTATAATGCCTTTTGCTATAAATATACAGCCATAAACCTACAACACAATGACTCACCATCTTCAGTAATCCTGTTAGAGGATTCTCCTCATGCATATACACACACTTAATTACAACAGCCATTGCTCTTGTCTGATCCCCGGTCAAGCAACCTCTCCCCCCCCCCCCCCCCCCTCAATATTATATCTTCAAGCCAATATTAAAGATATCAAAACAGAGGCTGACTGCTGGAACACACACACTTACTTGGTTATATTATAATATAAAAGTCATGTATTGTTTGAATTTCCAAGAGATAGAGGTTAACACTCATCTGTCACTGATAACAGATCCCTCAAGTTTGAAATATGCTGTTTTGTAACCATGGAGCAATGATTTAGAAGGTAAAATGAATCATTTACATGCTGATTAAATTTACACTGTCTGATTCCTTGATTAAGGAGCCAGGAGCCTATTTAATCTGTTAGTTTTCTTCTTATTGATATATTTGTAATGTGTGTGTGTGTGTGTGTGTGTGTTTAAAAGTTTGGGGTCAGTAATTTAATTTTTTTTATTTTTATTATTATTTTATTAAACAATGATGCATTAAATGGATCAAAAGTAACAGCAAAGAAATGTTTTTATTTGTTACAAAAGTTTCAAATTAATGCTGTTCTTTTCAAAATTTTGTTCATCAAAGAATCCTGAAAATGATTTCATTTCCATAAAAGAAATATTAAGAAGCATGACTGTTTTAAACAATAATAAGAAGAAATGTTTCTTGAGCAGTAAATAAGCATATTAGACTGATTTCTGAAGGATCATGTGACTCTAAAAACTGGAGTAATGGCTGCTGAGATTTGCCATGATCACAGGAATGAGTGACATTTTAAAATATATTAAAATGGAAAACTGTTTAAATTGTAATATTATTTTACAATATTATTGCTTTTTTAAATTAAATAAATTCAGCCTTGGTAAGTGTAAAAGACATTTCAAAAACATTAAACAAAAATCCGTGATTGTGATATCACTTTATGTTTGCTGCAAACAGCAGCTGAAGTACACTATCTGAAGTTTTCCTTTACTTACCTGCAGCCATTAAAAACGTTAATTACTCTAAACATTATTGGCATGGAGTAGACCCCTCATCCAAAAACTTTCTATTCCAGTGAAACCACAAAATAAAATGCAACAAATATGTCACCATTACTGATATAGCCTATAGTACATCTACTCCCAGACAGATGCTATTTTAATGTTTATCTTAAGACATTGTCAAGTTGAACGGCATTCAAACTCATGACCTCTTGCACTAAAGGCAAAAAATACTTGTCTGAGCCACATCAGCTCATGTGCTGATAAGAGGCTGAGCATCCATGAGACTGAAATCTCAAAATCACCTCGGACAGCACATAATTTAAAGATTATGCTATCAAATAATCAAATATAATACATGTCACAAGTTCAACAAAGCACTTAAATTGATCGAAAAGAAAGACTGCACCTGACTCGCTGTATAAGGAGCACTTATACAGTATACAGAATTCTGAGAAAAAAAAAAATGTCACATGAGATAAAATGCCACAATTGCCTTTTTTAAATGTTTATTCTAAGGCTGAAATAGACTTTCATATATTTCAGGGTGAAACAGGATAATTAAAATTAAAAGAAGAAGAAAAAAAGGGCAGGAGTTGCGAAATGTAGATAAAGGGGAACAAAAGCAAGGCAAGAAGTTTATTTATATAGCACATTTCGTACACAATGGTAATTCACCTAAAATAATCATGAAGAAAAATAATAACAAAAAATAAAACAAGCATTTTAAAAACATAAAACAGGCAATTTTAAAACTTGGAATGAGTTAAAACATGACGTATATGATTTAACAGTTAAAAATAAAAATGATTTTACATAGAATATAGTGAATATGTAAAATACAGTGCAATCAATTTCAGGACATCGCACATTGCTCATTCAACAAATGCACAGCTAAACAGATGAGTTTTGAGTCTAGATTTAAATGTGACTAATGTTTTTAGCACATCTGAATCTCTTCTGAAGCTGATTCCAACTGCGGGCGGCATAGTAACTAAAGGCGGAAAAACCTTGGTATTTCTAACTGACTCGATCCTAATGATCTGAGTGGTCTGTTAGGTTTATATTCAGTGAACATATCTGCAATATATTTGGTCCATAGGTCATTGAGTGATTTATAAACGAATAAAAGTACTTTAAAATCAATAAATGTACTGGATGTAAGGACCTGAGGACTGGTGGATATGCTCAGATTTTCTGGTTCTAGTCAGAATCCTGGCAGCAGCGTTCTGGATGAGCTGCAGCTGTCTAATGGTCTTTTGTTGGGAAAGGCCGGTGAGGAGACCATTACAATATCCACCCTGCTGGTGAGAAGGCATGAACAAGTTTCTCTACAGTCTTGAAAAACAAAACATCTCATTCTTGCAATGTTTTTTTTAGATGATAGTATGCTGATTTAGTTACTGGCTTTGACATGACTACTGAAACTAAGGTCTGTCTCCATCACACCAAGATTCCTGACTTGATTTTTAGTTGTTTGTCCCCTTGAGTCACGGTATGCATTCACCTTGAAAACTTCATCTTTGTTTCCAAATGCAATAAATTTTTTTCCTTGTTTAAACTGAAGAAGTTCTGGCACATCCAACTATTAATTTCATCATACATTGGCAGAGGGAGTCAATGGGGCTGTAGTCATTTGGCGATAAGGCTGGTAAATCTGGGTATCATCAGCATAGCTGTGATAGGCAATTTGGTTCTTTCTCATTTTCTGGACTTAGTGGTAGCATATACAGGCTAAACAAGAGCGGTGCCAGAATTGAGCTTGTGGGACTCCCACATGTCATGGACGTCCACTTAGACTTTATGCTCTCCTAGACTCACATAATAACCTCTCCCTTCTAAGTATGACCTGAACCATTTGAGTACCATCCCAGAAAGCATACCCCCAGTTTTCCAGTCTCTCTAGTAGTATGTTTTTTGATGATCGACAGTGTCAAACGCAGCACTGAGATCTAGCAATACCAGCACTGATATTTTGGCCAGAGTCAGAATTTAAGCCAATATCATTTATTATCTTAATGAGCGCTGTCTCTGTGCTGTGATGCAGTCGAAAACCAGATTTGAAATTGTCCAGGTATCCATTTTGAGTTTAAGTATTTGTTCAGCTGATTAAACTACCTTTCTATAATTTTTGCCTATAAAAGGACGAAGATATTGGTCTATAATTGCTCAGAATGGTGTTATCAAGATTGCCTCTTTTTCAGGAGGGGCTTTACAACTGCAGTTTTCAGGGAGTTTGGAAATGTCCCAGGAAAGAAGTGAGGCGTTCATTCTAAGAGATCTGCTTCTAAACAGTTAAGCACACTTTTGAAAAAAGATGTGGGAAGTGTGTCAAGATCGCAGGTTGACGATTTTAGGTGCTTGGCACTATTTTTCTTCCAAAATTTTGCTATCAATTGCTTCAAAAATAGACATAGTATCTTTTTGATATTGCGTCCAGATCTGTCTGAACCTCTGCATTAATTGAGGATGTGCTAATTGCCTCCCTGATATTAATGATCTTCTCAGAAAAGACGGAAGCAAACTCATTGCATTTGGTAACTGAGAGCATTTCACTGGGAATCTGACTTGGGGGGTTTGTCAGTCTCTCAACAGTGGCAAAAAGAGTACGAGTGTTGTTTAAGTTACTGTTTTATAAGGTTTGAGAAGAAATTCTGCCTAGCTGTGGCTAGTTTCACATTAAATAGCATGAAGGCTGTCTTTATAAATGCTATAGTGAATTTCAAGTTTTCGTCTTCCGCCACATCCGCTCGGTTTTTCTGCATTGTCTTTTCATAGTCTGAACTGCTGTTGATCTTCTCCAAACTGATTTCTGTCTATTTGTTTTCTTACTGACTATTATTGGAGCAATAATCAAAACATTCTTAACTTTTGAGTTAAAGGAATCAAGCCTTTCAGCACAATCCCTAGATATTCAAAAGACAAAGTACTGACCCAAATGTACATTTGCTTGCATTGATAGACATCTTTAAATAGAAAACCTCCAAAGACACTCATGAAAGTAAAGTTAGGAGGGGCTGCTTTTGAGGACTGTTGCAGCACTAATGCAGCTGTCTGTCTATAGCCATGTTTCATTTAGAGATTGTTTGTGGTTATAAAGTCAATGATTAGAAATGATTTTATTTTTTAGTGACGAATGTTTTAAAAATGCCAACTTGATGGCAGTACTTTGTGTCTTTATATCAATCTTAGTTTGATGCATTATAGGTCGCAGATGCGAAGTTTGCCCTTGAGCTTGAAAGACCTTAGACTTTCTATCACGTGATAAAACTGAAATATAGAAAGCTACAGGCACGCTGGGTTCCCGCTTGTTCCTTTAAACATTTGTGAATTTTGCTGCTATTATAGCGGGGACCCGACACAATGAGAGCTGCTATCAGTTGTTTTTATGTGTTCACCTACAGCCGATGGAGGGTTTGGGCCCTGGCGTTGTGCAGCGGTCGGAGAGCTTTTTTTGGTGGTTGGGGGGCCCGCCGTTTTGTTTGATAAATGCGGGCTTGCAGCGAATGAGTGAGAGAGTTTAGTCCCCAGCATACACCAATTCCTCCATTTTCTGTGAGAAGCACAGAAAGTGGAGATGCTGGAAGAGGGATAATGTGTCCGGTGAGAGGGGGCTTTGTTTCCAGTGACTGTGATATGTTGTCCTGGCTTCCCTGGCTGTTTTCCAGAAGGTCGTTAGTCTTGTCATCTGTTTTTGATACATCCACAGTCTGTCTGTGAGGAGCTCTGTGGGCAGGGCTCAGCCGGGATAGGTGTCCATCAGAAGTGCTTGTTGTGGCTGGATGGTGTTATCAGTGTCCTAATATATGTCAACCACATATGGACTCGGACCTGGTTGTTGTGTGCTGAATGAATGGACATTACTCTGCTGAAGGATGAAGGGGAAAGGGGAAATGCTTAAAAGTTTGAATGCTTGCTGATGTCAGCTAAAAAGAAAAATGGTTTCAGAGGCAGAGCAAGTCATGACATTTTGATGCAAGAAAACAAATATTATTTTCTTCTGAACAATACGTGTCAAAAATGTTCACAAAAAGACGAAAAGACAAAGATCCTGAAAATAGGTTCAGTTTTGATTCCATGTTGACTCCGTTTCAGTATGTTTATTGGCTGGCAAAAAAGTAAACATGAGATATTAATTAATATAATTATGTATGGAGAAGAACACATCTGTGTAATCAGCTCTGATGAGCAAAGCAGATGACAGTAATATGATGGTGCTAAGCAGCTGGTGATATATGACGTGAGTGGAGCTTCATTGTGAGGAGTCACCTCTGCAGCAATTGCCCGTGTGTTTACTGTACTGTTAGGAACACAGAGCTGTAGCATCGGTTCAACCCAGTCTTGATTGAGGGTAATCATGCAGACTGACATCCAATCTAAAAGAAATCAGAGAGAGCGAGAAACTAAATTAAAGTGTGCTTTTGCTTGGCTTTTGAAAACCAATAACTGAGCCTGTTTGATGTGTTTTTCGTGTAAAGAGGTTGGAGGAGGGAGGGGAAGGGGCTACGTGGCCGACGGAGGTGTTTGGGGGAAGAAGGTGGTCATAATAGATTTTCATTCACTAGAAAGAAAGAGGAATGGATTTTATTACAGTGGAAACAATTGAGTCTATAATGGTTTTTGAACTCGCTCTCTTCAATTTTTCCTCTTTTTCGTCATCTTTAGCTGTTGGCCCTCGTCACACAAGACAGATGAAGAATATAATTTAGATACTCATTTACAACTATCATTTATAGTTTTGTTAATATTTTGAATTGGATTTAATTTGTATATGTTGTATATGTATAAGGTTTATTTTTTTTTAGATTTAGTTTCAATAAATAGTTAAGTAAACAGCAAATGAGAAGTTGTTTTTATATATATATATATATTATATGGTTTTAGTTTTAATTAACAATAATAACCCTACTCTGCATTTACACTATTTTCTAATTGTCCATTTATGGACAAATATTTTTTTTTCATTTTTTTATTATTTTTTTTATTTTTATTTATTTTTTCATGTCATAAGCTCTGCATTTTTGCTGAGTTGCTGTGTCAAATTATGAACACTCCAATGTTTTGGGGAAAGTACAAATCTCATTTATTTTCTCCGTAAGAAATTGAGTTTTAGAGATATCTGATAAATTTTCTTCTGCCAAAGCCGCAAAGTAAAATTGTGATCGGTAGCTGAATTACTGGTAAAGAGCTACATTACCCGTAATCTTGCCGAAAAATCAAGAATTTTAATGAAGCTGCGGTGATGACTAAAATGAATAAAATAAAATAAAATAAAATAAAATAAAATAAAATAAAATAAAATAAAATAAAATAAAATAATGAAATGAAATGAAATGAAATGAAATGAAATAAAAAATATTAGAGCTCCACAGTGACTGCGAAGTTGGTCTTCCTACACTCTCAATATATTTAATACATTTATTTTTTTATATATTTATATTTCACTTTATTCTTATATTTCATATTGTGCAATAAACTAAAAAAATATCAGTTTTAAATTCATAATCGATAATGATAAGTCAGTCATTTTATATTATACTGACAAATTTATTTGACATTTGACAGTGCAATGCTTCATGGGATTGTAATACATCTGCTCAAAAAAGATCTGTAATCTATCATCTCTTTTTTTCTTTTTTTTTAGCTTTTTTTCTGCAATAAAGTTTATATAAATTAAGTTTGAAATTTATATAAGCTAGTGATTATATTAGCAACTGTGTATAGTTAAAAATCCTTTTAATCTTTGCTCCATCTAGCTGTGCGAATGGCCCATGAGATCTCTCACCAGTCCTGCATCTAAAGCTGTCATCTTTTGCAGCCCCCATCACAATGTGTGATTTCATCCTGTAGTGATCTTTGCATCCAAAGCAATGATGAGCTCTGTCGACCCGATCATAAAGCATGATGCCAAGGCCATGCCTGGAACCCACAAATGTCTTCTGTGGCTTAAACCATCATATTTCTATTTAACGTCATCCACTATTTCCAGAAATCCATGACAATGAGACTCTGATGCTGTGTGTGGAAAACTGATGGGATCCAGTCTATTAAATATTCAGACGTTCAGTGATTTGGACCAAAGGACTCTACATTTTACTGTTATCCTCTTTCAAATGTCATTCTGGTTTAGATCTAAGGAAGTCATGTTTTTAAAGTACCATTATCTTGATGGAGATGAGTCTTTGGGTAAACTACTGATGCAGGGAGATTTCATTCCATGCTATCAAGCAGGATCTGGTAATTCAAATGTTGCAGGGGTAAAGAAAATGCCATCTCTCCAAACTGAATGACAATCAGTTACTAACTAAGCGGAGTGAGTGGGTGACTGCTATGGGCTGCAGACATCTGAGAGACCGCAACATTTCTGTCACGATCCGTAAAGCTATAATCGAGATTGACCCCTGCATCCTTTTCTCATAAATCTCCGTTCACAATTTGTGGAAGATTTCCCCTAATCCTGTCAAAATGGATTTTTCCAGATGTTTCTACCATATGTTGGGCCTTTAGTCCTCGCCCCGAGTGCTTGATGCATCATGGAGGTATATTCATTTCATTCGTAGGATATAAAGATATAACTCAGAGACTCACCTGGCAAGAGTTCGCCTGAAGATATGTTTACAGCGACACTAAAACAACATGAAGCTTCTGACTGAGACAAAGTCATTCGCAAAACCATTTAGATTGAGATGCTGCATGTCTCTGATTAAATCAACCCAGAATTTGTCTTGCATTTACAATCTAATCTAGCTATGCAGGGCTCAGCTGTGCCTGTAATGTAAATAAATATATGAAAATGACTTCTGTGCTCATTCAGAGTCTGAATTTTTGTTTGATTTAGCAGCTATCCTTGTGAAATGTCTATCTATTTTAGTTGGTAAACGTCGACTTGTTTTGATTTGCTTTTCTCTATGCATTTTGACAGATATTGTCATGATTTTGCAAACTGTTTCTCTTGTGATTTAATTAAAGTACTTTTTTTAAAAGGTTTGCAACACTGTCCACCTCCAGTCCAGTATATCTCATTAAGGAGTGAATTGTCTGATCTATGCATGGTTACTTGTATGTTTTCATACTAAGATTATATACTAAGATATAGGCATGCTTGGCTCTGCCTATTGGGGTTTGCATTAATAATGGGGGTTGGGAGGGTGTCTCAATATCACTGTAAGTATTAACACTGATAATGAAAATGTATTCATAAACATAAAACAATACAGTTTTGGTATGAGAAAAGAAAAACAGGTGGAAATGCTACAATTCTCTTTATTTTTGAAAGAATAGTTCACCCATCCAATACGTAGATGAGTTTGTTTCTTCATTGGAACAGATTTGGAGAAATTTATCTTTACATCACTTGCTCACCAATGGAAAAAAACATTAGGATTTCAAAGCATTTCTCAATCATTAATTTCATCTCCATTTCTCAAATGAATTTTGATTTGTTTGGCCTGTCTATTGGCCTTTTACCGCTCATCTAATTGTATACCAAAATGTTCTGTTGGAATCGATTCCCGAAGACAACCATTACCTTGTTTAAGACGTTCAGAAATTACCTCAAGTCTTTTTCCTCTGTTTTTTCTATAACAGTGACGTATATTTATAGTGGCACTTTAGCCATCAGATACAGAAGCATAGCACCATTTAGAAAGATAGCAATCTCTGCAGGGCAATGACTCATGAGAAAATGATACCAAGTGAGAAACAGAGGCTGCCAGGTTTGTCAGCTCTTGCCAGGTTTAGGCATCAAGTCCTCATCAAGTTTTATTTGAACTGGAATAATTATGCTAAACCCCCCTGCACAGAATGGCCCATAGGCTCTTTAGGCGAGATAACTGAGACCAGAGGACCAGAGCATGCAAGAATAATGTAATCAAAGTTAGCCAATAGCGTCATAATTTTTAGAACAATATTACCATCCAACCACAAACCTCTATTGATTAACTTGCAGGTAGTTGTATAGACGCTGTACTACTAGTTATACTAGCTATATGAAAAAAATAAAAAATAACATAAATGGGGCCATGTAGGTCAATGTTCACCCTCAACTCTGGTAAGCCCACCACTCCTCCCCCTGAACGTGATTTAAACCAAGGCTCCCTCTAGAAATGCAAATACGTACAGTATACTTACCCCCTATACTTGTGTATAAATGTTTCAGATGACTTGCTTGACTACATTTTGATGAGGAAATTACAAATTCTATTCAAAAACATTTCTCTAGAACGTTTTTTTTTTTCAGACCTCAAAAAATAGTGAACAGGTGAATCTTTTGAATCTGTGAAAGCGAATTGTGTGAATTTTGATATGTAGACTATAATACTAAAACACATGAAAAGTACTTATATAATTTTAACTGTATTGTGTTATTCGATACATTACTATATTTTAAATGTACTCAATTGCAACTCATTACAAATGTGTAATTAAAAATAAAATTAAATATATGATTAATGAAATTACATATAAATATGTAGGCCTTCTTAAAGGAATAGTTATACAAAATTTAAAATATATAAAAATTTAAATTTCCTGTTAATTTACTCACTCTCAGGCCATCCAAGAGGTGGGTGAAACAGTGGTCCTTGGTGATTCATAATGCAAGTTAATGGCTGCACGCTTTTGAGAATTAAAAAAGGCACAACATAATACCCATGGCTTCTGATGATATATTGAGGTCTTATGAAGCGAAATGATTGGTCTGTGCAAGAAACTCAATATTTATGGATACAAATAAAACTCTATATGGATATAAAGCACCTCACCTATTAAATTCCATCAGTACAATCAGATGTCCAACTGTTAATAAAATATATTGTTACTTATGATACTTAAGTTCATAAAATATCAAATAGTTCATCAGTTTCTTTTTTTTTTTCTTATAAACTGCTTTTAAGTCTAACATTTTAAAGTTGTTATTCTCTGATAATCTGAACCCTCCTCTCTCTGGAAACTCTCTTAAATCTCAATTATGTCTGCATTCAGATTAAAAAATAGCACAATGTTGCACTGCAGTGATATAGGGCACAAGTTTTCTGGAGTAAATATGACTCAACATCACTATGAATGTTGCATGGAAATGAACAGCAAAAAGATTCATCAGATTTTCTGCTTTTATGTTCCACAGAAAATAAGTAATAAATAACAATAGCATACATGTTGGCAATGATGTGATTATGAGTATATTATAACCAAGCGGCAACTTTCCGGTCGCTCTCGTGAAACCAACACGGAAGTGATTAAAACTGCAATTCATCGAATGGCTGCTAGAGGCTGGCTCCAAAAGGGAGTCAGTCCCATAGAATCCCCATAGACTCAAAATTCCTAACTTTACAGCAGAGAGAGAAAAAAAATGTTTACAGCCTGGTACAAAAAGTGTTTTTGGTCTATATAGCTAATTTTGTCCTTCATGACAACTGTGAGTGGGTGATTTTTATTTTTTATAACTCATCTGTTTAAATTATATTAAGCCTTAAAGTTCTGCATAATTAAGAGCGCGGTCATTTAAGTGAAAGGTGGATTGCCGCTGCTGTCACCACTGTCGAGCTAGGTGGGCTTGGTTTCAGCAACCATTTCCCACCTCTTTGCCCATTTTCGAATTCATAGACCAGCCAACGGCCAGCTCCGCCCACTTTAGGCTTCAAAAACTCTCTTCAGAAACCTATGGGTGACATCACGGACATTATGTCCATGTTTTTATACAGTCTATGATTATAACAGAAGTTTCATATTTGGGTGTACTGGCCCTTTAACTTTGTGGTCTGCTGAGTGGTTAACTCTCCAGAAAATAAATACTTCAGTCCAGCACATCCCCCAGCAATCTTAATTTTTCGCAAATGTCTTTTCCTTTTCATTTCATGGCTGCATTTTTGTCCTTTCATCATCCTTGCTTTCATTCCTGCTCTCCACCCCTCTCTCTTCACCTCTTACTTCAAAAAACTCTCAACCAAAATACCAGCATGCTCCTCTCACCCTGTCAGCACTGACCTTGAGAAAAATTGCATATGCCACTGAAGAAAGAAAGCAGTTCTAAAAAAAGAATTTAAGCCTCTCAGTTGTGTATCCAAAATAAATAAATAATCTTACAGAATCTAATTTATGATTTTCTTTTTTTTTATCCCCACCAATGGTTCTTGGTCCCTGAGGACTCTAATTTAAGTCTAAGTGATGATGAAATGTCAAATTCACTCAGTGTGAAGTGATGGCACTTTTATTAAACACGCTCCTGGTCACAGGCCCCTGAATGTACACATTCATATTTTCTTCCGGGTTTAATGACATGAGACAATGCATTTGACTTTTTTGCTCAATCATTACATATTAGACTTGGGGCTCCTGATGAAGTGCTTGTGGGTGTGCGATTCAAAAGCATCTGCATGTTTCCCTGTTTCCCCAGCCATTACACTGGGTCAATCAATACAAAGTGACTGCTGCTCTCAGTGGTAGGTGCCCAGGGTTTGGCATGGAGAGCTATTAAAACTCTGGCCCGCTCATCTCTGAACCAGCCCCATGAGTTCTTCCTGTACAGTGAAGATGGACAGCATAACGTGTTGTGTTCTGTCAGGGTTTAATAGCTCTGGGATGCACAGAGCTGCATTGAGCTCCTTGTGTGTGCAATATCAGTGTGCTGAGAGGTGAGAAAGCTTGGCTGACCCGGTTTCATCATTAAAGGGGTGATTAACATTAGGGATAGTTCCCACTCAAATGAAAATCATGTCATCATTTACTCACCCTCATGTGGCCATAAACTTTTGTTACTGTAATTTCTTTTTCAGTAGTTCATAACAAACCTCCAAAACTATAATAAAAATAGTCCAAACCACTATCTTCACTTCTATAAGATTAAATATTCTGATTCTGAATTAAAGCCCTGAAGGGTCCTCAAATTTTGGACTTAGCCCAGCCCTGGCCCAAGATGCTCAGGCCCTAGCCTGGCCCTTGTCCGACAGCTGATCCAAATTCTCAGCCATGGAGCCCTTGTTTTTTCTCCTCCTCATTACACAGCCTATACCTCTGTTGTAGCCATTAAAATAGTTCGGCTTTGTTTTTAACATCAAAGTGGTTATATTTCTTTTCATTTCTATATTAAGTTAATTTATTTGTTTGTTAAATTCAAGTATTTAAAAGTGATGACAAAGTGGCTGACAGCAAGTTGACTACGTTTAATCACTTTAGCCATTTCAAAAAACTTGTCTATAATAAAATCTATAGATGTAAAACACTTAAAGCATATCACAATGCTAGTTTATGTGCTCTATTAGGTGCATATCCAAGAGTTTGTGTGGAGTGTGGAAGCTAAAGCATGCTTAATTCATGGAGGCGCCAGCATGATCACTTGCATTTTGTTCCCTGAGAACTTTTCCTCATATAGATACTGTAAGAGTAATGCATCATTCAAAACTAATTTGTGTACACTCACAATATCAACAAAAAGTTTGTTGTTGTTAGGTGTTTTGTATCTGTAGTGTAAAACAAAATATGTGTAAAACAAAATTTAAATCAAAATCAAAACCTGTATCATTATGTAATCCATATTAAAGATGCATTTCTCTCTAAAGGCACGTCCACTGAGATGGTGAGTGCCTAGTAGAAAACTCTAGTTTATTAACCCTCTAATGTTGTTCGATCATTTTAGACCAGATTTTTTATTTTTTTTTGGTATGAAACTCGATGACTTTCATGGCAGCGGCTATGTGACCAAAAAAATTCGAAAAAGATTCGAAAAAGCTAAATGGTCAATGAAGGGGTGACACTATAAAATATGAGTGCAAAATAGACAAGTTTGACTATAGTATAATTAATGCAAAAACTGACATTTCAAACCAAAAATCTAAACCTTTACAAAAAGTTGTCTTTGAGAATGTCTAAATATAAACCCAAATCCACAACTTAATAGAATACAGTCGTGGCCAAAAATATCGGCCCCCTTGGTAAATATGATCAATAAAGGCTGTGAAAATTCATCTGCATTGTTAATCCTTTTAGTCTTTTATTTAAAAATTACAAATTATCCTTTCATTGAATAATAAGAATTTAAAACGGAGGGCAAATATCATTAGAAATGAATGTTTTTTTTTTTCAAAAAAGTACCCCATGTGTACAATGAAATATACTGCTGTATTTTTGATGTTGTGGGCCTATATTTCTGCTGGAGGTCCTGGACATCTTGTTCAGACACATGGCATCATGGATTCTATCAAATACCAACAGACAGAAAATCAGTAAGTGACTGACTCTGTTAGAAATCTTATAATGGGCCATGTTTGGATCTTCCAACCGTACAATAACCCAAACACAAATCTCAAAAACAACACAAAAATGGGTTTCTGAGCTCAAAACCAAGCTTCTGCTATAGCCATTCCAGTCCTCTGACCTGAACCCTACGGAAAATGAGAGGAGTGAACTGAAGAGAAGAAGCACCAACATGGAGCTGGGAATCTGAAGGGTCTGGAGTGATTCTAGATGAAGGAATGGTCTCTGATCTCTGGTCAGGTGTTCTCTAACCTCATCAGGCATTATAGGAGAAAATTTAGACCTGTTAAACTGGCAAATGGAGTTTTCAAAAAGTATTGAATTAAAGGGGGCCATTAATTGTGGCCAATGTATATTAGAGAAAAACATTTATTTCATAATGATATTTTCCCCCATTTTAAATTCTTATTATCCAATGAAAGGATAAATTTTTGTGAATTTTTTAAATAAAAGACCAAAATGATTAACAACGCAGATGAATTTCCACAGCCTTTTTTGATCATATTTACCAAGGGGGCCAATATTTTTGACCACGACTGTAAGTATTTATGTCTTCAGACAACTAGAGAACTTATAAAAATAGTACTATTTTTTTAAATTCTCTCAAAATACAAAATAAAAAATATTATTGATACAAAAATATATGACATTGATTTTGCTGAAAGAAAAAGAAAAGAAGAAGTTACATTTCAGGTGTTCAGATGGTCACTTTTGACCGCAAACAACACAAGTGTGACCCCCAAGTGAACAATACCAGAGGGTTAATAAATAATAAAAAATATCTTTTTATTCTCTTTTCCCGACACATTCATAGTCATTACCTTTGCTGGCGCTTTGCAGCAAGCTTAGAATAGAATTTGAACGCAGAATAGACTATAGCCTATTTAGTAAAGGCTCATTATGGTTTATAGTATTTCAGTAATTACTACTAGTAGTCGGCTAGTTAAAGAAGATACCTACTAGTTAAACTAGAGCCCTAGTTTTAATCTACATAGTCCTTTCTTCTCTAACTCTTCCAGCTGCTGGCAGGAGCCAGTCTTGACAGTCACGGTAAAATGGTCTCCTGCTGTTTCTGCCAGCAGCAGCGCATCTTTTCCATCACCTTAACTGATGGGTGTCTAAAATGTATATACAAAAAAGAAGCTTAAAACAGGGCCTGATGCCTGGCCCTAGGGGTGTAAATAAGTCGGGCCTCATCGGGTTCGGGCTGAAATGCAGAGCTGTATTCTGTATGTTTTTCATAAAAAATAATAGTTACTGAGGGGAAACAAGGAAAAATGATTACAGGTTACATAATTTGTTTGTTTGTTTTCATGCATTTTTTAATATAATTTAATTATTTTAAGTCATCCTGTAGCCCCCTTTAAAGTTTCCCCCCAGTTGAGAAACTTTGGTCACTTTGATAAAGTGATCATACTTAATATTTTAAAGGATTCATGTAAATTCTGCAACTCAAGCTCATTGGAAATGTTATCACGTTGCTTCTCGCAAGTTCTGCAGCGCTTTCAAAGTTAAATGTCCAATGAGTGTCACTAAAAGTGTGTTCATTTTTATCCAACAAGCAAGTTTACTGCGCAAGAAAAGTCATACATGTCGAGCTGGTTATGTGATGCAAATGTCAGTATGTAGAAGTGTATGCACTTATCATGCATTGTAATAAAATTAATAAAAGTTGTTGCTGTTTTTGGCAGCAAAAAAACATTTGGTCATAATATAATCACTTTGTTGTTGTTTTAAAACCTGTATGACTTTTTATCTTCTGGAACACAAAAAAAGATACTTAACAAAATGCTCAAACTACTCTTTCCTTTAAAACAAAAGTGAATGGAGGCATATGCTGCTGAGCCTCAGAAATGATAAGGTTACAACTTGCACGTATATTCAACATAATTCTATTTTGTAGCCATTATGTAGCTTTACTTGTTTCAAAGACTGAAATTTCAGTTGCTATGTTGTCTCATTTGCATGTCTGCATATTCAAACCTGGTATGTCACAATCAATTACAAAACCCAACAGCATTTGGTATCATTAACATCAGACTTGTCATGATAAGTCTTATTTGAATACATGCAGATGAAAGAAAGTCATACAGGTTTGGGTATCACGAAGATAAGTAATTGATGAAGATTTTCTTTTACGTTTTCAGTGATGCAACCTCTTTAATACAGTATGTAATAGAGTCTAAATATTTTACTTCTGTCTCACCATAAATCTTTGAAGCTTTGAGGAAGGTGTGTATCAATACACACTGGCAGATTTGAACATAATCCCTGTGTGTCCTTTTCATTCAGTCTATGCATGATACTGGCAATCTACGGCTGAGCATCACAACATATTATTTCATCCCTGAGGTCAGAATATGGGATAAATGTGGCTCAGACACACTAAAGACCACAAGATGGATCATATTCCCATTACCTATCAAAAAACCCTCACAGTATACCACACATCAGCTGTGCTCTCTCTCTCTCTCTCTCTCTCTCTCTCTCTCTCCCCCTCCTTTTTTTAATTTGTTTTTTATTTATTTATTTTTTTGATGGAAGCGTATGTTTTTCACCCAGAGCTTAAAGTAAACCGTTTTCCCCCATCTTTAATGTCTTGTCACAACTGCAAAAGAGACCCCAAATGGTCCTGCATAAGCTGTTGCCCAAAGGCTTTTGCATTCGACCGTTTTGAAATGAAATTGCACAGCCTTCTGGGACAAGTTGTTGGAACTGAACGAGGGCCATGTAAAATTCATGTGCTTTCTCTGCATTGACTAAACAGTTTGGTCATTGTAAATATCTCAGTATCAGAGGGACAGAGAAACAGTGAGTTTTTGTGAGGAAAAAAACTAAGCTAAAGAGACAAAGACAGTGAGTGCAAAATAAAAAGGAAAGGGACAAATTCTAGGAAAAACAGGTGGATGGGCAGGAAAGGAGACCAGGGAAGGAGAAAAAGATCTTCATCACAGCAGTCAGGGCTGGATATCCTGTGGAGGCTTCAGTGTCGCCCAAACAAAACACAGAGCGTGTTCACGTTAGTATTCCATCCGGGCTCAGCATTCTTCAGTGGGACCACAGCCAGCGTGATGCATTATTTGTGCCTTTCTGACATTTTCCACTTTCCAAGTGATTGAATTTACAAAATGGGGTAGGCACTCTTGCACATAAACACAAAGGAGATTTCTGTCCGTGAGTCAAGTGCCTAGTACAGCAGTAGCCTACAGTAACCCATAATTAGTATAAAATGAGTCACAAAGCAAGGTAAGCCACACTGTGTCTAGACAGCCATACACCAAATAAAGCATCTGACAGTGGATAACAAAATAGATTTAAGTTCACAAAAGGATGTAGAATTAACAAAAATCTTCCAATTTCTTTGTTTTTTCAACTTCAATTGTTTTAGACCATAACAAGAGTTTTTTTTTATTTTTACATGTTCTAAATTGGTGAAGGCAGATAAATAATAATAAAAAAAAATGTATAATTGATTCAGGTTTGTCTGTCATCTTAAGAAAAGATCTTCAAACTGATAAATAGGTAGGATTTAAATCTTATTACAAGCAATCCTGCAGTCCATAAAGAACTTTAATTATGATTCTACTGGCTCAACTTACCCCACTTATTTGTTCCTCTTGTCCGAGGCATATTTATTTAGTTGTTTAGAGGTAGATAGTAAAAGAACGGTTTAAATGTGACTGGTTGTTTTTTTTGTTGTTGTTGTTGTTGTTGTTGTTGTTGTTTATTTATTTATTTTACCTATATTAAACTTTTAACACATAAAGAGTAAGAAAAAAACTTTTACACATAGAGAAACAAATAGCAGTTTAAACAAATAAAAAGCTCCATTACTTTACATGTAGCAGGTTATTTTTTGCCTACAAAACATCAGTAAAAATTACCAAATTTTAAACTGGTATGAATACTGGGTAATATTTAATCAAAATAAAAGTGGCTCAACTGATCCCAGCACATTTCCTCATACCAAGACGACTCATTGATTCACTCTTTGTTCTTCTTTCTCAATGACCTTTTGGGTCTCAGCGTGGCACTAGCATTATGTTCAATTTCTCAGCCTCTCAACTTAAAGCTTCTTATAGTCATCAAAACCTAATTGTGAGAAATGTTATGTTTTATTAAAAGGACTTATTTATTCCTATATTTATTTATTTATAATAAATCACCCCTTCCTCCGCCTTGCATGTCAGATGATTGTTTTAGCGCAGCTCATGTTTGTTCAAGGGCACTTCAGAAAGCTTTAAACACAACTTAAACACATTTGTGGCCAATAACACATTTACAGCAGGCGTAGAAACCTCAAGATCCCTGGCACCGCTGTGCTAATGCTTAGTGCCTACCGCATGCTGTGAAAGCATCTCACAGGTGCTTGCTGTTGGAGATCATTTGTGTCACCTGCAACCTTTGTTTTCTGAGACTGTGGCACAGTGTGCCCGCACACCCCCATCAAACACAGCCGCTCCTCCCATGAGAGGAATATGATAATTTATAGTAAAAACAGACATAGTGCAACTTGATTTATTGCCGGTGTTGTCACCCGTAATTAAACTTTCACTTTTTTTTTTTTGTTTTCTGAGACTGTGGCACAGTGTGAAGACTTGTGGGGGATAGGAGCTAGATTTGACACTAACAGAGCTAATGCGCACTTTCACTTTTTTTTTTCACACACACAAAAAAAAAGAAGAAGAAAAGAAATACAGCAGACTATTGTTATAAGTAAGGTGCTGTCACACCCCTGAACTATTTTCATTCCCCATGTGCTCTAGTTTCTGTCTCCTGTTGATTGTGTCATTATGTTCAGGTGTGTCTTGTCAATTACCCTCATTAAGTTCTCCTTATAAGTTGAATTCTGTTCACTGTTTGGTTGTCTGGTCTTGTTGATGTGTACGTGTGTTTCTGCCTTCTCCATGTGGATTATTAAAGACTTTGCATCATCATCATCATCATCATCATCATCATCTTCTTTACATGCTTCTCTCCCGCACCACACCGTGATAGGTGCCATGAGTCTCTTGTTGTTGATTACGTAATATAAAACTTGTGTAGGATTTACTTTGAAACAATTTTCCCAAATAAATGGCAAGTAACACTTAATTAATTAAACAACATTTTGAAAGTTTGAAATGTTTTTATGTAAAATGTCCTTGAATAATCTTTTTTCAGGGTACCACAAAACACATTTTAAGGTTAGCTGAGAAAAACATTCTTACAGTGTGATAAATAATTAGGTCACACTTTACTTTAAGGTCCAATTCTTGCTATTAACAAATAACATTTCCCTCAATTAAACTCCTAATTTGCTGCTTATTAATAGTTAGTAAGGTAGCTGTTAAGTTTAGGTATTGGCTAGGATTAGGGATGCAGAATATGGTCGTGAAGGATATGTGCTTTATAAGCAGTAATAAACAGCCAATATGTTAAAAATAGGCATGCTAATAAGGAACTAGGTAATAGTGAGAATTGGTCCCTATACTAAAGTGTTGCCAATAATATTAATGCACACCTACACACATTTAACAAGACCAATTTGCTTTAAATTCTTGTTGGGTCTTTTCTGTCTCAATGCACAACATTGTGGACTATATGTGGTCTTCGGTATGTTAGAACCATGCAACCCATGGCACAAACCCCATATCGGAAAGGTAAGAGAGAGATTATCCATAAGGGCCACGGGCCAGTCCACGGCTCCCCTCTTGATATACACTGCTACAGCAAGCACTTAATCCCCTAAAGTATCCTCAGATTCTCCATGAGAGCTCATCAGGAGATTAGAGATTTCTGGCTAAATCCTTACAGACTGCACCTTTATGGAGGGAGAAATTTCCCTCAAACTTGGACAAAAAATGTAGAATGAAATAAATTACCTAAAGGTGCCTTTGGTGCAACGGGGAGAGATTTATGTAGTACATTACATCCCACATATGCCTCTTCTCATTAGGAGTGAACAGCAGCTGGATCTTTGCGGTAAACAGCCTCATCATCATCCAAGGTTTAATCCTACATCTGCATATAAACACCTCTGAAAACTCACTGCGTCTAAGAATGATCACGACTGAATGACAGCTAGCTTACTATGAATAATAAACATGACATACTCTTCTCAAAACAATGGGAAAAAAAAGTTTTCTTCAACCTCATTGTTGTGCGAATCAACTTTTTTTTAGTCTGTATGAAAGGAATAGTTCTCCCAGAATTCAAAATTTTAAAAGTAGATAATTGCTCTATTTTTTTTCTTTTTTCTTTTTTTCTTTTTCCGTTAGTATTGTAAGCGTCAGCATTCAAGCTGCATTAATATAGAATGGGGTAACAACATTCGGGATAATAACATTACCAGGTGAACAAACAATATAAATAAAAGCACAGAACTCATTTTTGTGTTCTTTTCAAAAGAACATCATGTTTACTTTTCTCAAAAAAAAAAATACATTTCTGTACTAATTTTACTAATTTGGATTTAATCTTGGATTGGATTTATGTACAGTATATACTGTATAAGAATTCATCAGATTGATTCAAACCAGTAGCTTGTGAGTCTAAATAATTGACTATTAAGAGTCATCTCTTCGTGAATCAGACTACACTATCTCAAACAATTTTCACTTTTAAGAAAGGCCCAGATATACTTCAAGCAAACAAACTTTGTTTCTGGATTTCAAAACAGCTTGTCAAAGCAAACTTTCTGGAAAAGTTTGAAAGACTTTGAACTACGATTGGTCCGTGACAAGTATGTAACAGGTAGGTGTGCTTTGGGGCTCTGCTTTCTTTGACGTGTAGAGCTACTCCAGTTAACTTCTGTTCGGTCTGTTTTGGTTAGACATGAACATGAACACACAGAGAGTGGCTTAATTGTAAAGACTGTTCAATTTTAAAGTTCAATTCTAAATGAAAGTGACACTGACCCTGTTTTTCATGTTTAATACTGCAAAGCTGGTTGCTTTAAACCAACAAATTGTATAAAGTACAGTATAAATAGACATGACGTGACTTTACTTGAATGGAGTGCCGAATAGCAGAGCTTGTTCAAATATATCCACATCACTATGTTATGATGCATTCTTAACTGCTGTTTTCTCAGCACTGTCATTTTTGTTGTGCATACAGCACACATTCACCTAAACACAACTCTCAGAAGCATGGGTGATGTTGGGATGCTCACTAACAGTATACCATTGTTTTTTTTTTTGTTTTTTTTTACCTCTAAGGGTAGAACAAAAAACTTCACTATAAGCATATCGGGGCCTTTAAGAGCTGCTTGAATATTTCACAAAACATCTTTTCTTCTGTTTTGCAGATCAAAGAATACAGATTTGGAACAACATGATATTTTTGGGTGAACTAAAGCTCTTTATGCACATTAGACTGTGTTTGGTGTGCTGGCATAGTGTGCAAAGAGCAGATGCAGTCTCTACAGTTAGTTGGAACTAACCTCACTATCTGCCTCATTATAGAGAATAAATGACTTATTCTCCATAGAAAGTGCATGCAGGAGAAACTTCCTTGAACCATATGGCACAAGTCTCTCTCTCAGCCAGTCCCCGATACTGCCATCTGAAAGTGTACAAGGGAGCGGGTGGGGCATTTAAAAATAAGCCAATCTGAATTCTTACACACGAGGGCCTCATTAACCACAGAAAGGCACCAATCTGTGCTCTCAATAAGCTAATAAACACCAGCAAACACATACCATATGCAAGCCATTGTCATCTACTCAATACAATCCAGCCTGTGATTTATGTTCCTGCTTGCTCTTATATTAAATACATTATAGGCTGTGTGTTTTCACTCCACAGGGAGCTCACAGTAGGATGGATGGTGGAGTGTCCTTTCACAGGTTTAAGGGGCATTTAGCTCTAATGAGGTTCAATTTCAGCACACCAACCAGTGAACAGTAACACTTCTGGAGCAAGAAAAAAAGCTGCAGTTTGCAAAAAAAGATTTTAATATCCTCCATACAAGACTGCAGACAGTAGTTAAAAGTGATTTACTAGGCACAGATTTGCCATGTGGCCAGGCTGTTAAAATCCCAGAAAAAAAAAGAGTTGACCTCTTACACACTTCTAAGTTTCTGAACTTCTTATGGTGATTGTTTTTATCTTAAAGGGCTAGTTCACCCAAAACTGATAATTCAGTCACCAACCCACCCTCACGTTGCTCTGAACCTCTTACATGTGGATCACAAAAGGAGATCTTTCAATGAATTGAATTAACTCATTTTAATACTTAATAAAGCATCTAGGAGTAACAACAAAACGTACATGTGGCTTGCTGATCAAGTGCTCTAAAGGATTTTTGATGAAAAACAGTGGTGGCTGCCATTACTATCCTGTGTGCAGTCCAGCACTTTAGACTCCAGTCCAGGAGATGACAGGAAGAATTGCTCCATTAAGGAAAACTGTATCTTGCATTAAAGCATGTGAAAGTTCTTTTTGCTCATGGTGCAAATAGACATTTAGTCTCAATGACTCAAGTCAAGTCCATTTTTATTTATAGAGCACAACATTAACAAAACCATTGTTTATCCAAAGTGCTTTACAATAAAAGGTTACTTAAAAAGCAACAGAGATCAAAAATTAAAAGGGGAAAAAAATAAAATATAAAATAAAAATATGTATATACTGTATACACATAAAAAAGAAAAAAAAAGAAATACATCAAAAGTACCGTACACAGCATCACTCAAATGCAACGATGTAAAAATGAGTTTTTAAGTTTGATTTAAAAACACAGATAGTAAAGGGTAAACTGTTCCAGAGTTTAGGGGCAGCAACAGCGAAAGCTCTGTCACCTTTGGATTTACAGCGAGAACGAAGGACCGATAAAAGAAGCTGGTTACAAGATCTTAATGACCTAGAGGTTGTATATGGCTGGATAAGATCACAGAAATAATCCGGGACTGACTTTTGCAATGCCTTGTATACAAAAAAAAGGACCTTAAAATCAACTCTGAATTTGATAGGGAGCTAGTGCAATGAAGCAAGAACGGGAGTAATATGCTCCCTCTTTTTTGTTCCTGTCAACAATCTGGCTGCTGCATTTTGAACCATCTGAAGCTGAGATAGAGTGCTTTGAGGAAGGCCGACATACAGAGAGTTACAATAGTCAGGCCAATATGTTTTTACCTTTCTTGGTGTGAATAGCCCCTTAGCAGTGTAAATTATAATTTTTTAAGCTATGGTAGCTTTTAACATTGTGTTAACTAACTCCTTCATCTTCTTGTAGATATGGGCCTATAGATATTCATACATGCATATAGCTATGGTTAGACGCAGATGCACAGTCAACTTGCTCTCAAGTATTCACGGACTGGCTTTAACCGTTCCAATAAAGTGGATGGCTTATGTATTGCAGCCCATAGAAACAGTTGATAATAAGGCATCTATACACATACTGTATCTATGTTTACAACAGTCAGAAACACCAACTACTAGTATTGTTAAAAAGTTTGGTGACAGTAAGATTTTATTGTTTTTGAAAAAAGTCTCTTATGCTCACCAAGGCTGCATTTATTTTATAAAAAATACATTAAAAACAGTAATTTTGTAAAATATTACTTCTATTTAAAATAACTGGTTTCTGTTTTTTAGGGCCCAAGCACAGATTGTCTTTGATAGATTGACAGACATGCTTGGAATTGCTTGGTTTATATAATTTAAATTTATTGCTGTGATACAAAGCTGAATTTTCAGCATCTTTTCTCCTGTCTTCAGTGTCACATGATCCTTCAGAAATCATATGATGATTTGATGTACAAGAAAATTTTATTATTATCATTGTTGAAAACAGTTTGTGCTGCTTAATATTATTTTAAATAATATTTGTTTTTAAAATATTTAGAAAGGTCTTCACTGTCAGTTTTTATCAGATATGCGTCTATGCTGACACATTAAAGTATTAATTTCTTCAAGAATGAAAGAAAGATTTACTGAACTCAAACTTTTAAATGCTAGTGTATTTGTAGGACTATTATTTATGTGGCATACAGTATTTGTGAAAAATTTCATACAATCTGAAACAAATCCTATAGTGAAAAGTACTTGAGGAACGGTTGCTATGGTTACCTTCTTAGGTGAACATGACTTCTATATCACTGAACACCTGAGGAGGTAACCACCACAAAATCAAAACACAAACAATACAAAACATAAAAAAAAAAAAACAGAAAAAAAAAAAAAGGTATGTTTTGACGCTGGGATGCTGGCTATGCTGGTATACTCTTTTATGCTGGTCCTTTGCAGGTTTATGCTGGTCCTTTGCAGGTTATGCTGGTCCTTTGCTGGTTTATGCTGGTCCTTTGCTGGTTTATGCTGGTCCTTTGCTGGTTTATGCTGGTCCTTTGCAGGTTTATGCTGGTCCTTTGCAGGTTATGCTGGTCCTTTGCAGGTTTATGCTGGTCCTTTGCAGGTTATGCTGGTCCTTTGCTGGTTTATGCTGGTCCTTTGCTGGTTTATGCTGGTCCTTTGCTGGTTTATGCTGGTCCTTTGCTGGTTTATGCTTGTCCTTTGCCAGCACATGACCAGCATAAACCAGCAAAAGGACCAGCATAAACCAGCATCCCAGCGTCAACACATACCTAACCAGCACATGCTGTTTTTTTCAACAGGGTACACATATTGAAACATGTTCAAACAAAACAAAAAAATTCTTTTTTTCATTCAGTTTTTATATAAATGCAGTAAAAAAAAAAAAAAAAAAAAAAAAAAAGCATCCCAGTATCATTAGTTTTTTAGTTGTCTGATTCTGAAACTAGAAATGAGAAATGGTTCTGACCCACCTAAGTTCTAGCTTCCTTGAGGCTTGAAAATAACGAGCAGAGCTCGGTAAGAGAAGTATAACGGCGATTTCCTTCTGGCTCATCAATGAAATATTCATCTTTATGGCAATATCCGGCCTTTTCTGGAGTCAGTAACATCCTACCTCCAGGGAGTCCACCTCTTGCTGATGCCTGAATATTTCTGCCTCTGTTCAGTCTTCAGTTGGTCACTTAGCAACACAGTTGATTCTCCCTGTTTCAAAGTGCTGATCTTTCTCACATTTACATCAATCCATCACAGGAGGATGGTTACTGTTTTTTCAGTTAGATATTAAAGGAGGGCGCTTGCTGTCATTGTGCAGCAATTACTTGAAATGTAAACGTCACACGGGACCACTATTCCTCGGTCGGCCAAGAATAAATGAACCTAATGTATATTGCTGAGCTTTATGAGCAATAAAATGTGGCATTAGAGAGTTATGAATATGACCGTAGTCTGAGTTCCCCCTCCTGTGCTTTAAATGACAGCGTCTGTGGCTCTTTGTGAGCGTGTATATCCATCTTCATCAGGCTGGTGACGGCTGCCAGTTCGCACCTCACGCGTCATGCATCTCGCTTACAGTAAACAGGCAGCCGCCATTAAGCTGACAAGATGAGGGGAAGATTACGCCATTAAAATGCTTTGGGAATCAGCCATTTATAAAGCCAGGCAGGGACAGCATTGTCATCGAAGCTTTGGATTAAGCTCCTGGTGTGTTGATGTATTTTGCTCCAGGGACGAGGTCTGGCCTGCTAGTGACTTTCGCTCTTTCCCCCTGACGATACACTGTCAAGGTATTTGCACAGAGACAGAGCTCATGCGAATGCATAATGATTCAGACCTCAGTCTCACAACAGCCTGTCATGGCTTTTCAATCATTAAAATTGATTCGGAGCAACGGTGAGTGAGCGATATCGAGAGAATATGAGGCATTAATATAATGAGAGAATTGTGCTTTTGCTCGTTATGGCATCTAATGACAACATTAATATTCTCTTTGTGAGCACATATTATCCATTTTCTGTAAACAGAGGCCTCTCTTGATTGGATCCAGCGCTTCTGAATTAGCAAGAGGCTGTAAATAGCTTGTACTGATGTCATTGAAAGTGGCATCGATGTAATGTTGTCAGCTTCATTATCAATACAAGCCATTCTTCACTGCTCAAATGTTAGGAGATGATTGGATAAAGAGATTTATTCATTCCAATACTTTGGGATTTAACATAACTTCAATCAAGAATTATATGACAACTAAACTTCATCAATGAATGTAAGACTCTTATGATAACTTATATATGTTTTTGGAAGAAATATTAATTTACTGTCAATTTGTGTTGATTATGATTCTTGCAGACAGGACAAACATGTGTTTTCAGTTTTCTGCCAAAGAATTTCAGGCAGATTTTACACCCCTGCTTTTTTAGGGAATAAGACCAGTAAACGTTTGGATACATTGCCTACTCATTTTCTAATGGATTATGCAAACACTCATTAATTTAAAAGAAAAAAAAAATAATAATGAAAATAGCCCAAAAAGGTTGAGTAATATGGAGTTGGAGTGTCAGTTTATTCATTATCATGATGATGATTATTACTGACAAAATTTATGTTACAAAAAAAAAAAAAAAAAAAGATAGCATGGTGAAATTCATAGAGGTCATTTTGAACCCTCTTTTTTATTTATTATAGTTATTATTATTATTATTATTATTATTATTATTATTATTATTATTATTATTATTATTATACTTTATCTTTTTCAACATATGGACAAAAAAAGAAGTAAATATTGGGTAATTATTACACTATTTTATCTACACTATGATTAAGAATGTAAAATTGACTTATATTATCTCTTGTCTACTTCTTTCCTTGTCAATGTTACCGTTTTTGGGGCACTGCAGCGCTGGATGTTAGCAAGAGAAAAAAAAAAGCAAAAGGGAGAGAAAAGTGTGATGGGAGATTGTGGGTATTGTTTCAGCCTGGGAGCTGCAGAGCTCCTATAAATCATTCACATCTCCTCCCACCGGCCACCATCCTGAAATATTGATGGCCCCATTCAGATCACAGTAGCACTGACCCTCACAGCGGTGCCTGGGAGGACCTGATGTACATGCAACATACATTCCCAAGCCACAAACATGGCCTTGCACATCTCCTCAAGCAAATATCTCCTCTCTTTTATCTCATGCATCACCTCCCCTCTCCCCTTCACTCCGTTGATATCTTTTTTTCCCCCTCTAAGAGGCACTGGAGAGACTGGCGTTCTTTAAGTGCTCCATGATGGTTTGTGTGGTTTAGTCTGTCTGCCTTTTTCCATCTAATCCTCTCTTGCTTCCTGTCTGCAGTGCTTTTTGTCCTCCCTGCCCCTTTTTCTGGCTTTGTTTACCTACTCACACACTCAGAGATGCTGCCTCTTGTCTATAAATGGAGGAAGATTTGTTTGCTTTTGGAGTGGTGACAAGCCAGTAAACAGACTGCAGGAATTTTCCTCACAATGCCCACAATGATGGACAACACCAGGGACTCTTCCCAAATGCAGCTTTATCTGTGTGTCAAGTTTCACTTGCTCGCTCACTGTCTTGTTATGTCTTTATCTTTTTTTTTTGTTTGTTTAATTCTCCGTGGTTATGGTGAAACAGTAGTCGTTATTCAGTATTTATTAAAATACTGAATAACAAAAGTAGTCAAAAACGTCTCAGGTTACGAATGTAACCATGGTTCCCTGAATAGGGAACGAGACACTGTGTCATCTAGGGGTTTCTATGGGGAACACCTCGTTGTGACCCATGTCTGAAGCATACATTGAAAAAACACCAACGAGCTGGCCGGCGACAGCCTCTGACGTCACTACCGGCGCGACTATAAACAGGCACCGGGAGAACACGTCATTCACTTCTTCGTCTGAAGCTTGCGTCCAAAGCAGGGCAGGGAGCTAGAGGACGCAGTGTCTCATTCCCTACTCAGGGAACCATGGTTACATTCATAACCTGAGACGTTCCCTTTCAAGGGAACTTCGAACTGCATCCTCTAAGGGTTGCTATGGGGAACAGTATACCCACTTTGCCATGCTGAGGGGAGTGCAGGCCAGAATCATGGCGAACACTAAGTATCAACTCTACCATTTCCATGGGAGTTGCCCCTGGGACGTTTAGACGGCTGTCTGTGACAGTACCCCTTACGGCCAAAGGCCTAAGCTACATACCCAACTTAATTGTTAGGGCCTCGGCCCGGGGTAGAGCTGAAGGCTTGGAATCAGGAAAGATTTCTTTAAAGGGATACGGCTAAGAACCTAGCATTTTATACTAAGTCTTGCCTGTCACACAGGGGCTACCGCTTGCTCTCGCAAAAGCTTTCTGAAGGAGCTGTCTCAACAGATCTTCAGTAGCAACACCCTGTTTAGATAGGTATCCGAGGATACATAGGTGGAGTGGCGCCCAAGATGAACGGGGCTTTTACCAACTCAGGAAAGGGCAAGAAGCAACCGCGCAAAGCCCTCACCATATAGGATTTTAGAAAGAACACAGAACACTAGCGTGCGAACTTACCGCAGTGTGGATTTCAGAAAGTGTGCAAAGACTTCACGTGCACACTTACCATAGCATGGATTTTCAAATACCGTTCTAAGGAAGGGCTCTCGTGGCACTCTGATAGAGCAGCTCATAGATGGAATGGTGCATCTTAAAACAGTATGTTTGAGAGTCATCAACTCGATCTGTGGAAATAATGCTGGAGTGCTCTGGGGAAAAACAGTGAACTCAGTCTCATATGAGAGGAGAACTCCGAATCCAGAGTAGTGCGCTCATAGGTGACCCTTCTTGGAAAAGGGGAGTGCTGCTAAACTACCACGAGAATCGCCCAAATAGCCCCTCATGTTTGAGGGAAGCTATGCTTGAAGTGTATAAACGAATACACACTGGCTGAATGGAGCCCAAGGAACCAAGGTCTAATCATCTCAAGAAAGGGAACGAGGTGGAGCACGTATCCCTTACCATACAGGATTTCAGAAAGTGCACAGAGTCTTGCGTGCACACTTACCAATACGTGGATTTTTAGAAAGTGTGCAAAGTGTTCACGTGCACACTGACCACTATGTGGTTTTCAGAAAGTACACAGAGCTTAGCGTGTGTACCTAAAGGTTTCTAAGCATCGCAGAGGCGCTGAACCGCACGGGAGAGGCAAGCTCAAATTTTACAAACCTCTATCGAGGGGAGCATCACCTGAGGCAGCATATACAAGACTTCTGTAACTGCCACCTTCACTTCCCGCTGGATGCGACAGCACAACTAAGCGGCCAGGAGACCCCTCAGGGTGATTAGTAAACACTGTAACTGAGCACTGCAAAGGAAACTCACAAAGTTTATTAGTAGACACATAACCACCAGCAATTTACACATAAGTGTATACAGAAAGGGTTATTTCCACCCTCCTGCGCTGGAGCCCCGCTCAAGGGGCGCCTCCTTTTAGTCTGGACCATCAGTAAGGTGGTTGCTATGAACATAGAACCAGCCAAAAACATTATAGGTCCACCATAGGAGACTGTTATGCGAGAGGTTTCCACCTAACCTCGATCGGGTGGAGAGCTGGTGGTTACAGGGGAATTAGGAAGGGGAGGATAAAATCAGAAGTTAAAAATCCCTAAAGGGAACGAGTAGATACCTCGGTATCACTCTGATTCAGATGAGAACGCTGCCTCGTCTGGATCACATCCCTTAGGTTCTGCTTACCTCCTTGTGACCCACAATTCCTCTTACCCCTGCCCGCAGGTGGGGGAGGAGCGCAAGTCGTGACACAAGCCTTCTGTGCCCGTCTTTGATCCTTAGATCGAGACAGGCCAGGACCCCTATGTTGTTCGGGCTCAGACCTGGACCTTCGTGGAACGAAGGATCTGAAAGCAGCGGAATGCGCCTTCATCTCCCCGAACTTCTCAATCTGCGTCTCAATGGAAATACCGAA
Organism: Cyprinus carpio; assembly: GCF_018340385.1. Lineage (NCBI taxonomy): Eukaryota > Metazoa > Chordata > Actinopteri > Cypriniformes > Cyprinidae > Cyprinus > Cyprinus carpio. The sequence continues at coordinate 17,110,072 of NC_056590.1, read as the reverse complement.
AAGTTCAGAAGGCAAAACCTGAGCATAGAGAAGAAAGCCAGGTTCATCCACAGAAGTCTCTCTGCTACCACCATGGCCGCCATAGTCCTGCGCATGGCAGAGGCAGCCTGCTTGGTAGCCTGGAGAGAGACCTGTGGTGCGGTGCAGCTCAGCTACCTGATCAGGAAAAAGGCCTTCACCTCTATCCAGGTCTCTTAGCAGATCAGTGTGATATGCTTGAAGCACCACCATCATGTGTAATAAAGCCACAGCCTAACCTGCTGCTGCGTATGCCTTGCCATTTAAGCGAGATGTATTTCTTGAAGGGGCTTAGATGGCAAGGAGGGAGATTAAGAGAGGATGTCTCCCCCGCAGAAAGAAAGCTATTTCTACAGGGGGCATCCTCTCATAGCAGTTTTCGCGCATCGCCTCGATGTCGGCAAAACTCTTATGCCGAAACCGATGAATGCAAGAAGAAAACGGCCTCTTTCATTTCCTTTCGATCTCTGTATGGAGATCAGGCAGAAATGGAAGGCTCTCCTGAGCTGGAGGGCTATGGTCGCAAAGAATAATGCTCATCGAGGTGGCCTCACAGTGTCACCTTGTTAGCGTGCTATCATGGCAATTCCAACCTTGCCGTGGCACGATCCATAACCTCCAACAGCTCTACATATGCAGGGCAGGAGAATTGAGAAGGCTCAGCCTCAGCTTCTTTACCATCCTCAAATATCTCCTGCTTTTCCTGGGTAAAAACCCAGCAGAGCACTAACCTCAGTATCAGAAAGTGTTAAAGATATCACATCATCCTCCTGAGGCTCTCTCTCGTCCGCCGCCAACGAGTGCGAAAGGGAAATTCCCTCTTTAAACCATTCAGACAGATCCACCTGAAATTCTCACAAGCTCATTCTCCTCCGTGCCTCAGCAGCGGTGGGTCCTGAACCGCGGGAAGCAGATGGCTGTCTTTTTTTTCTCGGAAAGAGAGACGAACAAGAGCGGAGCTTTTTCCTTGAGAAAACGCTCACAATGCACGCAGATTGCCTCCTCAAAGACATCGCATGCATGCTCTTTACCCAAACAAATGACGCAAAGATCGTGTGTCATCGGGTGTCAAATAACGCCGACACGGATGCACACATTGTCTAAACGCTTGCTAGTAGTCGCCATGATAGACAGAGAAAGAGCGCTCTTACCGGATCTTTCAGATACCTGATGTGGTTGATGCTTGGGATTATTTTAAATCTACCTTTCTTAAAATTTGTGATAAACATTCTCCTTTACGTAGATATCGGGTGAGTGGAAAAAATAATCCTTGGTTCAGTGAATCTGTTTCTAATCTTATTAAACATAGAAATTTAGCCTGGTCCAAAGCAAAAAAAAAAAAAAAAAAAGTGATGAGGACTGGTCCAATTATAGATTTCTACGAAATAAGTGCACAAAATTGATAAAAAGTTCTTAAAGTCAATATTATCTTAATCTAATTAATAATAACATGAACGATCCTTCTAAATTTTGGAAATGAACAAAATCTCTTGTAGGGACAAATAAATCTACTGACTTTCCAAAAGTTTTAAAAGTGGACCGGAGATTAATTACAGACAAGGCTGATATTGTTAATATTTTTAATAATCATTTTGTTTCAGCTAGTTTGATAACAGGTACCAATAATTCGTTGATCACTGATGAACAGGAAATTGATGAGATGACAAATTATAATGAATCAGATTTATTTTCTTTTACCCCTATATTGCCCACCGAAGTTTATAAGTTACTTTCAAATTTAGACTTTAAGAAATCAGGTGGATTTGATAAAATTGAACCAGTTTTTTTAAAAGTGTCTGCAGATATTATTGCTGAACCCATTGCATCAATTTTTAATTTGAGTCTATCCACTAATGTAATTCCAACATCTTGGAAATCAGCTATGGTTATGCCATTATTAAAAGGAGGAGATCCCTCTGATTTGAATAATTATCACCCTATTTCTAAATTACCGGTTTTAGCAAAAGTTTTTGAATCTATAGTAAATGATCAAATGAAAGAATACCTTGCTAGTCGAAATATTTTAAATGCATTTCAGTAAGGATTTAGAGCGGGCCATAGTACGATAATAGCTACTACACTTGTTACTAATGATTTAATCACCGCTCTCGATGAGAGACAGCATTGTGCGGCCTTGTTTGTTGATTTGACAATAGCGTTTGACTTAGTGGATCATGGCTTACTGTTGCAGAGGCTTAAAAGTATAGGCCTCTGTAACTCGGCCTTGAGTTGGTTTCAAAATTATTTATTTGATCGAACGCAATGTGTTGCTATAGATAATTATGTTTCATCCGTGTTAACAGTTGAGAAGGGTGTCCCGCAAGGTTCTTTACTGGCACCACTTCTTTTTTCTATTTTTATAAATGAATTAGGGCAGGGAATAAAATCCGCAAAGTTACATTTTTATGCTGACGATACAATAATTTATTCAGCTGCAGCCTTTCTTTCACAAGCTATTGAAATTTTACAGGATTCTTTTAATACTTTTCAGCATAATTTACTCCAATTAAAATTAATTTTAAATGCGAATAAAACTAAGTACATTGTTTTTTTCACGTAGTCGTTCCATGATCACTGCTCCGTCTATTCTTACTGTTGAAGACGTGCATATAGAGAGAGTAACAACCTACAAATATCTGGGAATATGGATAGACAAGAAGTTGGCATTATTGATTACTTAGTAAAAAGATTAAAACCAAGATTGGGCTTTGTCTTTCGGGCAAAAAAAAATGTTTTTCCTTTGGAGCTAGAAAGAAAATTATTCACAGTACTTTTTTTTACCCATTTTAGATTATGGTGATATTATTTATATGCATGCTTCTATATATTTATTTATAGTGACGTCAGAGGCTGTCGCCGGCCAACTCGTTGGTGTTTTTTCAATGTATGCTTCAGACATGGGTCATGACGAGGTGTTCCCCATAGCGACCCCTAGAGGAAGCAGTTCGAAGTTCCCTTGAAAGGGAACATACTATATTTCATGAATTATTTTATAAATAGCAGTGACAAAACACCATGTTTATCTTTAACTTTTCTTATGAGCAATCAACTACTTGTATGTGTTTGATTCACGAACAAGACCCAACTCATTAGAGTCGTTTGCTCAAGAATCAGACTGTACATGGTTGCACTTTATGTGTTTGATTCACTAACAAGAACCAACTCATTGGAGTCAGTTTTTTTGGGAATCAAAGTACACTGGTTGTGCGATACGTGTTTGATTACCTCAAAAAATAAAATAATTCATTAGAGTCATTCATTCAAGAATCAGACTACATCTGTTAAACTACATGTTTTTGATTTACTAATAGGAACACACTCATTAGAGTCATTTGTTTGGGAATCAGACTAGATCAGTTGATTCATTAGAGAATCAAATTTTCACTCAATTTTCAGATTGCACTACACTGTATTTGCCAAAATAAGTAATTTTTATGTATTAGGACATTTAATGCTTACACAAAAATTGCACACTGTTTTTACTTTATATTGCATATTATACATACTTTGAAACATACTGCAGCAATAGTTTATTATTCTGAACATAGTTCTTCTCTCTAAATGTTTCATATACAATGCCATACTATTGGCTCTCTGAATAACAGTTTGTATGTTCAAGATTCTGACTGGCTGCTCTCAAAAGCTGCTCTTTCCATGTATTTCAAGTTCCATGAATCAATAATTCCCAATCAAATATTTCATATCAGACAAGAAAGGGGCCTTTGCTATCCACAGTTTTTGTGGTATCATTTCAAACAGGCTCAACTTATCCACACAAGTAATTTATTTGACAGAAAATTAATAATTCATGGATGGGACAGTGATACACGTTTGCCCCTTGACTTCTATGTTCTCTCTCTTCAGTAGCGACTGGTGCATTATCGCTAGCGTCACCTTATAATGTCCATTAATAGTGCATATTTGTCAGGCTGGCCAAACACAGATACTGTTTAGCAGGCAACTTTTTTTCTTACAAAATACTTAGCTAAAAGGCTTCTCTGGAATCTGTCAATGCTTAACATTAATCAGGCTTGTTTGGCTGTCAGGCTGAAGAAGAATTCAAGCAAAAGAATGAAACAATGAACTATATCCTGCAAAATATAAATAAGAACGTAAATGCTTTTCGAGCTTTGCACCTTAACATTAATCAGGCTTGTTTGGCTGTTTTCCTGTTATTTCATTTTGGTTTTCATTAGCAAGATGGAAAACCCTCAGATTCTAAGATCATAATTTCAGTCTTTTCAATAAAGTTCAGGGCCATTAAAGTAATTATAGAAACATCAACTCTTCCCTCATTCTCAGGTGATACAAGTCAAATATTTTGAAGTTAGTTACTATTGCCACATTCACTTTATAATTTGTCAGTTACATTATTGTTATTTTCAAGTTACTGATGAAAGGACAGAGACTCTTGCACCAAACAATGTTCCTTTTTTTCTGTTCTGCTGAATAAATACAGTATATATAAATATTATTGTGGCAGACAGTTACATGTATTAAACATGACAAAAACAGGCTTTGAAAGCCAATATATTGTTTGATTTATTTTAAATGATTGCCTATCAGCTGACTTTTGTTCAGCATAACAAGAACAATAATGTATGGTCTCTGTGGGGTTTGTACAGTATGAAAACAGTATTGAAAACACACAAAGAGTTTCATTTTTATAGGATGTTTAGGATGTGAATTATATCTAATTAATGAATAACCTATATGTGCAAGATTGTGCACAGCTTTTCTTCCTTGCTGAAAATCAGTGGAAATGTGGATGGATTCCAGTTGAAATGTTGCCCATCCATTTAGTTATTCAAGACATCTTTTTTCCCCACACATTTTGGAGTCTGATTTCTGCACAGAATTTATTTTTTTTGCCCTGTGTGAGTGCAACTATAAAGTGCTATATTGGTGCCAAATATAAGATACTTTCTATAGTTTTGTTAGTGTTAAAATCTCTCAGATTGAGAAGATGTATGAATTAAATTAAAGTGTTCTCTCAAGTATAGTTAAAACTCTGATTTGGTGAATCACTGAAATAGATGTTTTACAGCAGATATCATAGTAATGTTACTTAACATTTAGGAATTGGGCAACTTCATGCGAACATTTAATGCAAAAGCTCACATAAACTAACAGTTAAGAAAATTTTTTTTACAGCATTTTATATATTTAGATTAATATTTTATTTCTACATTTTTGACATTCAAAGTTGTGTTTTAAAATATATGAAAATAAATATATGTAATAAATTCTAATATATGAAAATCATTTCTTTTTTTTTTGCCTGATGCCTGACAGGTGCCCTGTTGTTACCCTGTTAAACTAAAACAGCAGTAAAATGTACCTTCACAAACACAGTTTACATTTTAAAATACTCTGCCATTACGAGATTCTCTCATTTTACACCTCTTGTCTAGAGTAAGATGACAGCACATAAATAAAACATGTGTTGTGCACAGATTACTCAAGCTTATCTGCTAATATGCTTTGAGTTTGTTTGGCTCACAAGGCTCAAGTTAGTAGCTGAGCAATTCCAAGAAAACACTGTCTGAGAGAAAGGGATTGTCTCTTTTCACCATTTTTTTTCCTCATTATGTTGGCTGTTGTTATTGTTAATGTTTTTTTGTTTGTTTGTTTGTTTTGTTTTGTTTTTGTGCAAAGTGCCGTTAGCTAAAAAAGATAAGGTTAGCTTTTAGCCTCTGCGTGAATTCTGTCTGCTGCTCATCTGTAACTGGAATAATAAGAGACATCTTGTGTGGGTGAGAGACAAGGGCAGAGGCTTTTCTTCTGCTCACTGACACCCTGTAATCACATTTAGGGAGAGAAATGAAATTTGCCTCTGCAGCGGGAGACACCATAACATCTCCTGTTCAATTACACATGGCAGCTTTTCACTCTCTTCTCTCAAACACAAGTCATTGTTGTTGGTTTTTCCACATTAGTTGCTTGAAAAATAAAGGTGTGATTTGATTCAACACTCGTAAGTGCATATATATGAGAATATATACGCTGTGAATCCAAACTAGAAATGGGGCAGTCGACACCAGTGTACACAGTTCCCTTGATGAAAATGGAAGTCAAGGTGTTATGTTTTACATCCCACCATATAAACACATCTTTTCTCACATTTGAGAATCAATTTAACTATAATATAATATTCAACAAGTGATCACTTATTCCCTGTGCAGCTGCAGGCGCTGCTGTCTCTTACAGTATAATCATAAAATAGCTCATGGTGGCTTATTAATACATTAAGATTGACCATGAATTGGTTCACAGAAATGAGTATCATTATGAAGGCCCCAAGTCTGTGATATTGTTCAGTAACTCATCTAAATGGTGTAACATCGGCACAACCCTCATCTATGATCATTCTCAGCAGTATACCAGAAGCAATTAAAGACCAGCTCTCAGGGTTAAATGAGTTTATAAGAGTTTATTGGTGTAGCAGTCACATTAAAATGCCCTTTGAGACAACCTTGTCATCAGCACTTCACCATTTGGATCTAAAGTTCATCAACTGAAAAATGTATTGCAAAAAAACACCATGACAAGTTCTGAACAGTTTTGTTTTACATTCTTTTGTGTTTGTTTGTTTGTTTGTTTGTATTTTGTTTTGTTCTGCTATGATTTTTGCGCTTTGTGTTTTGTTTTGGTTTTGTCTTATTTTTATTTATTTATTTATTATTATTATTATTATTATTATTATTATTATTATTATTATTATTATTATTTTTTGTTTTGTTTTGCAAGCTTTCCAAGCTTTGCTTTTGCTTCAAGCACAAAGTAGTAAACAAAATAAATGTTTTAACAAAAGCGTGTATTTTGCTGTTTTCTGTCTGTTTAAAAAGGCCTGTACTCATTTTTGTACACACAGAAATTCCACACACTTACCCAATTCTAAATGGCACCTAAACACAAAATGAACTGCAGCTGGTCACTATACATGTCAGTCAGACAGATTCTTTTTGTCTAAGTCAATGGTACTTGATCGATACTTTATGCTGCAGGTCAAAAGTCTGGCTGTGTCCAAGACTAATGTGCCGTTTGTTTGTTTCTTTTTTTCATATGGTCAGTCTTATTGCACTTTTTATAGTACAAATCACCTTGTCCTGACTTTTCAAAGCTTTTCTTTTCAAAGCTCCCTTCTCTTTTTGTTATGAAATGTGCCCTAGAATGAGGTGAACACTACAGAAGAGTCAAAAAAAAAACTTTTCAGAAAGAGCTTTGTTAGAGACTTTTTGGGTCTCCTTGCTGTGCGCTTTAGAGGAGTATCTGAGTTCAAGGAAGGTTTGGAAAAGCAGTGGCATCGCACTCCCTGCTTTCATTTAGCAGGCAATTTGCCAGTGAGGCAGCAAGAAAATGAAATTCTATCTGTCCTTTCATCACCAGTTGAAAAGGCACTCGGTTTCCTCCACGTGTAGATGGTGCTAATTAGCTCACCCTGGAGATTACCCAGAAGGCCACTAAACCCCTGGCCCTCCATCCTTCCACCCCCAACTGCTGGCCAAAGCTAAAAATAAAGGGGCTTGTTCTCCTTGATGAAAGTTAGAGAGGACTGCAATTACAGAAAGGGTGAAGAATCAAGCCTCCCCACTGTGCTTTCCTCTCTCTCAGCGAGAGCCCCTAGATGACGCTTCCATACACTTCATATTCACAAACACAGCAATAACATTCAGATTACTGTGCTTATAAGGGCCAAATTATTAAACTCTGCCTTTGTGAGCCAGCCTTACAATTGCAAATGATACTACTAGCACTGCACCAGATAAAATATAATGCATGTACCATTTTAAGATATTCAAAAAGACAAATAAAATGCTCCTTTTAAGTATTTTATAAATAAAATAATAATATATGTCTAAAGAAAATATTTTTAGATAAATGAACTTGATGTGCTGTAAAAACATGCTGTAGCTTTCAAAATTTAATTTGACTGCCACTAGTGGTCATTTCAGTTGAAAACTGTGGTAAATTGTATGTATAGTGTGGTGGCATATACTTAAAGATGTGACAGAATTCACACAAAGTGCTAGTTATGTTTCCCCTTTAAGGATGTTTAGTTGCCTGTGGTGGGGGGTTTCCCCTTTAAGGGGTTTTAGATTTGCTAGTTCATGAAAGCATTAGTGAGTACACGTCTTTTCATTCAGTTTTGATGTTGTCTGTGTTATTATAATCGCACAAACACCTACAATATAAATATTTACATTTTTACGAGTTTTGCAAAACATATAGGTAGAGCTTATGCTGGGTTCATGAATCATGATATGACCCAGGGCAGACTCAAACCCAAATGAAGATAATGAAATTATTGTGGCAGTCAAAAGTATTGAATAGAAGTGGCTTTAGAATATCGGTGGCTTCATTTCCATCTCCTTGAACAAAAGCCTGTCATTGGCCTACAGCCCACTGCATTCCAATTAGCAATTGAGTTGAATTGAGTGAAGTAGAGGACGTTTACACAGGAAGAGTTTTAGTATTCCATCTGCAATGTTTGTTAATTGTCTCTGCAAACAGAGATCTTTGTCCGCTGTGCCATTGTCTTGTATTTTATAAGCATAATTAATTGCATTGAGTTTTCTATTGTATTATTGTTTGTAAATAATTAATCACGCTAAATTGACAAGCTTGTACCCTGATTCCTATTAGGAAATGTTGATACTGAGAATGATTGAGTAATCTGATAGCTTGTATCCTCAATTCAGTCCTATTCCACATTCGAATACATTGAAAAACAAAAGTATACAGCGTAAAATCTGAGCCAGCACACACATGCCCTGAATAATAAAGGAATTGTCTACATGAAGCACCTCAAAATCCAGCGCGCCTCGTTTAAGCGTTCCAGCACCTCAACCTCAGCCCTCCTCCCGGATCTCGTCTTCATTCTGCTGAAGGGGTGTTGTCAGCCTTGATTGCCCACATCTCTTCCCCTACTGAATCCCAAAACTCCTCTTCCCTCATTAGTTTCCAGAGCTTCCTCTGCCTTCCAAAAGAGAAGCCCAGATTAATTCCCTGTGAACTGCCAAAACCAATCACAGTCAGCGGAGCGGGTGAGATAATACTTTCACTATCATTTTATCTCAGAGGGTGAGGAGATATTTGGGTGAGTGTAGCGCAGCAGAGGGGGGATGTGCCGACGGAGACGTGGGCTCCTCTATGAGTTGTCATTAAGAACATCTTCTGAAAGAATAATTGGGATTCGGGCTCCAAAACAAAAGACAGAACTGAAGAGTTTCACAGAGCTACCAGAGTGCAAATGGCAAAAGTTGTTTGGAAAAAATGTAGCACAATTATAACAAAAAAATTCCTTTGTGGACGACGTCACATGATATAGTGCAAGGACGAGCTGTGTGCTGAGAAGAACTACGGCGGCTTTTGAAGGAATGACAGGGCTTTTGGTTCCAGCTTTTCAATAATCATTGGCTCTGTCTCCGTTTCCACTGAGGCCTCGGGGTGATTGTGAGATGTGCGTGCTTTAAATAGCCTCTCCTCTTTCATTATTCATCAAAATTATTGCCTGATTTGGGAAATGGATCGTTTATGCCCTGCCCGATCGGGCGGGAGACAAGCGTCGCTGTCTGCTAAACGGCTTCACTCTGCATTAAATTTTAAATCTCGCCACATACGATTGCTCTTTTTCTCATTGCTGTAATTAGGATTATGGTAATGAACATTGTTTTAAAGTTGGCTTCCAGCTGATGCCTTTCTCCCCATAAAACTGGTGTGATCACAGATAGATTGGCTGTGTCAGACATTTAAGGTTTTCTTCATTTTTTATTTTATTTTTTTAAGAAATACTGGAACTGCTCTAGATTTTATAATATAAATGGTTTTATGTCTTTAACTATACAATTGCCACAATCATCATTTATAACTTTTACATTAATTTTGTAATTATCATAGTCATGGTTCCTGGCTTGTGTCATGTGACTCCCTTTGTCCCTCATGTGATCTATACATGTGCTCCTTTGTTCATGTATCATGTTTTCATTGGTTCTTTGTCGTGTCAGGTGGTTCTCAGTTCTGACCTGTCATACAAAATCTTGATTAATCTCAGGTGTATCTTGCTAGTCATTAGTCCTTGTGTATACTGTATATGGCAAATTCCAAACGGCGTTTTCGCACCCCTGCAGGGCACCTGGGGTGTTCCAAATGAAAGTGGTTATGTGAATCCTTTCAGGAAGGGCCCTTCCATAAGTCTATTAGCGAAGGATCCATGCGATGGTCATTTCAAAGATGTCATTTTATTGTTTATTGTCATGTGATCCTGGGAGGTGAGTCCTTGTGAAACATTTTATAGCTAGATATGGCAGGAGAGTTTGAGATAACATGTAAACAGAATAATTTTTTGTTGTTGTTGTTTTTTGTGGTATATTAAACACATATTTTGTCATGTATTTCATTATGAAGTTTAAATAAGTTTCATAGGTAAGAAATGTGTTTAACAGATGTGATTATACCTGCAGGTTTCAAAGAAGAGATGGCACATTTTATTCAGCATAGCGCCATTTTGACTATTCTGAGCAGTACGCAGGCAGCTTACGCTCTTCTGTATCAGCCGCGCCACAAGGATATGTTTTTTCCATGTATTTACGCTTTAGTTTGAAAGCAAACAGTGCATCGGCACAGCGCGGCTGACACAGAAGAACGTACGCCATCTGCATACTGCTCAGAATTGCCAAAATGGCGCTATGCCATTATACCCTTTAAGAGCAGAGAGGGAGAAAACACACAAAGCATTTTGAAAACTTCATTATAAAAATATTATTTACAACATATGAACAGCAATATTAAGCTATTCATGTTGTCACTGCCTAATGCTGTCATGGTAACATTCCAGGTGAAAATGAGGAAATTATTGCGTCCTTCAAGTGCTTGCCAAATGCTGGGTTTGTCAAGTTTGTAATATAGTCAAGTTGTCATATCTCAAGTCATGTTCTATTATTCATATTAGTTAAGTTTTTGTTTACCGTTTTCTTTAATAAAACTGCACATGGGTTCTACCTTTAGCCTGCCATCAGTGGAATTCATCAGTCAAAAACTCTTAAACTGCTCTAACTACTCACTCACTCACTGAATTGCTTGACATTTTTGTATTATTTACAGTATATTATAGTCTTTATTAATATTTTGAATTGGCTTGTTTACATTCACAGTTTGTAGTTTAATGTTTAGTAATTTTCTTTATCATTTTAGTAGCTGTTTATTTATAAATTTATTTGTATTATTTTTTTTACGTAAATTATTTTAGTTGATTGTAATGCAACATTTCTAATTTTAATTTAGTTTACATTGTTTATCTAATATTTATCAAATTTATATATACTATTATGTTTCTAGTTACATTGTTATCTAATATTTATGTCATATTTCTATTTGTACTTAATTGTAATGCTTTTTAACGATGATAACCTTGCTTGCAATAGCCTGAGAACTGAATTGAATATGGAAATATGCAGGTAAAGATTTATAAATTAGAGATTTATTTTTGTAATTTAACTGTAAAATAAATATATAAATAAAATGTTTACATTAAAAAGTCATCAAAAGTAGTAACTGAATTAACAAACCAGAATTAAGTGTTATTGAATTAAATAATAATAATAATAATAATAAAAACCTACTACACTAATTTTTAGGTGACAAAGAGTGCCTGTACACAATGCTTACTAAAGAAGAAACTAGAAAAATAGCTCTTTTCTGTCGACCAGGCATCTGTCCACTAAATCCAGTTGGGAGGATGGTGATCGTAAGGGCTTTCTTGATGAAGGTTGCATGAAGATCTTGAGAAAAATGCAACAATATAATTCTCACCACCTTGGATTAGAAAGAAACAACCAGGTGGGGAAAATACTACTACTACTAATAATAATAATAATAATAATAATGTGCCAAAAAACAATTTAATAGATGGAGGTTATTACCAATAAAGCATTGTAACACTGGAGAGAGACTCAGGCATAAATAATCAAAGGGCAAGGTGATGATGGGGATGGTGAGAACGAGCTACTGGAGACATTTCTTTTCGTCATGGAGGTATCTGCTGCATAGAAAAGATGGTAGATTTCATTTAGGTCTTTTGTTGTGTGCTTGTCATTGAACTCTTGGGGGAATTGCTGTGCACTCCAACTTCACTCTGAGCAAAGAGAAATAAACTATCTGATTTATTACTTGTGAGGCATGGAGGAGGGGTGGAGAGTGGAGGAGGAGAGGCAAACATGATGAAATTTAATTAATGCTCTTATCACGTTTGTTTCACCTGCTGTGTTGGTGCTGGTGTGGCTATGAGATGTGATATTGCCTCCCATGAATCACAGGAACTGCTGGAAAAAAAGAGGGACACTCCAGATTCTGACTGTCACCACGGTGAGTGGAGAAGTACCTCATTTACTGTCACTCAGCCCATATAGTTGCATTCACCGAATTGTGACCTTTGACTTTCAGCCTGCTTGATCAAGGTGAACATTAACAAATGGAGATAAACATTTTCAACAGCCAACAGACTCCATGTCAATATGTTTTCTGTATACAACATCTGCAGCAGGGGTTCACGCTTCTGCTGTAGCTGGTGTTGGATGCTGAAACGGCTATGACAACTCTGAATGAAATAAATCTCCTGCTCCAGTCAACGTCATGCTGGCTGTGTATTTGACAGGAGAAAAACATGATTTCAGCTTGTGGCACGAAAGATTCTGCAATGTTTCATCACAATCAGATATATTTCCATAGATTACCAATGTGCAAATGTTTGCAGCATATTTTATTTTAAAGGTGATGTGTGTCATTTTTTTTAATGCTACATTTTATGTGATTTTTAAAAGATATATATATATATATATATATATATATATATATATATATATATATATATATATATATATATAATATAAAAATGGCTCAAAAAAAAAAAAAAAAAAAAAGAATACAAAGTTCCATTCGATTATAAAACCAATGAGTGCTTGCAATAGGTTCTCAATCTGATATAATCACTTCATTTTTCACATAGTGCAGCTGATTGGTTACTTTTTTACTTTTCTAGCCAATGAGTGCTTGCTGTAGCAGTTGCAGCGTGTTTCAGAAACCCTCCACCTTCCCCAGCTCCACCTGTATAGATCTGCTATGGGTTGATTTTTTTTTTTTTCTTAAATATTATCATTTATTTATTTATTTATTTAACTGATTGATGTATCAACCCTAGGAACTATTACAAACTTGATTGAGTGAATGATTATTATAAGTTTTTCAATATCTTTCACTGTCAGGCAAAAATGTGCAGAAAAATCTACTATTAAGGGTACAAAAAAATTCTCACTGCATGGTGCAGTACCCTTAAAAGGACCACTTTGTAACTTACCTACTCCTAAAAGGTGCATATTAGTACTAGTAAGTAATAAGAGTAGTAATATGTACATTTAAAGAGCAGGTCATATGGTATTTTAAAGTGTCCCAATATTGTATTGGAGTCCCCTACATCAGGTTTAAATGCATCTAAGGTCAGAAAACATTGTAATTTTCTCAGAATATACATTTAATATTAGAGTCATTTGCCAATGATTAAAATGATTCGTTTCAAGCAGGTTCGGAGCAAGCCCCTCCCTTCCTCAAGCCTACTCTGCTCTGATTGGTCAGCTGGCCAAACCTGTTGTGACTGGCACAGAGATGAGTCCTTGAGCCAATTAACTAGCGCTACCATTGACAAAGCACCTTTACAGAAAACAATAATATAATCAATCCGTTCTTATAATGACATAAAATACAAAAACACTTATGCAAGCGAATCGTGCCCACAGCTAAAGTTTAGCTGCTAAACTGTGAACACTAGGTGTATACATTAGCCGAGTGCTAATGTGACTAACTGATGAAACAATACAGTTTGTAAACCAAAATATGTCTACTGTAATGTTTGAAGAACGACAGACAAAAGACGCTTGGTCTTAACTTTTAATCAGAACGCAGAACAGTTGTATCACAGGAGCAACAGCCGAAATCACTCATCTCTCCCGCATTAACCCTGTAAAACTGCCAGTGCAGCACAATAAACAGCAGTTTCACAATTATTATAAAGTCTGTGTGCTACACTACATTCTTTATTATTAAACAAAGTAATTAGAACAACGTCATTCTACAATAATCGACACATTCTTAGGTTCACTGCGAATTTTTAGAACTACTTCAGTAAGACAGTAATATCGTGCTTTACCTGGAAACCTAAAGCTGCACTAGGTATACATCACATATTGGCACAAAAAAACTGATATTTTGAGCACTCAATTGAAAATGTACACCTAACGTATCAATCGTACTACTTACAGGTCGTGGTTCAGAGAGCTTGTTAGTCCAAATTAAGAAGATTAGAAGCCAACGAAGATAAAAGCCCAGATTAGAGAAGCAGTTCTTGATAAAATGACAAGCACACAACAAAAGGCTCAAATTATATTTCTGTGGTCTCCTTTAACACCGCGTCTTCTCAACATGATGTAAACGCACTAATTAGCGGAAGTGTTTGTGGGCAGATCAGACTCTGTTCGTATTTCGTGGGCAGGTGGGGATTATGCAAATGTATACCCAGTGACGTACAGGCAAACAGGCAAAAGAGTCGAAAATATAACGACTCGTTTACGGCAATTCAGAACCGACTCTCTCTTTTGAGAGACAATATCTTTATTTATCATGCACTTTTTTTGATTAACAACTTTGCAGATTGTTTTCATTTAAGGATAGCTACGTTATAAACTGCAAAAGAGAGATTTTTCAAAAACCCATCTGACCTGCTCTTTAAGGTACTACAATAAACCTTTTAGGGGTAAATAAGGAACAAAGATGTCCTTTTGATGGTACTCCCCAGTGATAAGCTGTTTTGCATTTTTCTTTCCAAAAAAATATACCAAATAAATGTAATATAATTATTGCCACTATGTATATAAATTCCCAATGAGGAAATGCATTCTCTTCATGGTTTCTATGGAAGAAAATCAGATTCAAAACGACATGAGGATGAGCAAATGATGACAGATTTTTCATTTTTAGTCTTTAAACATCTTCTCTCTCTTTCTTTGTGCAGAGAACTGCAAATATGTGCTCCAAACAACACGTGGCTCAGAATTTCAAAACCCTTACATTCTAGGAGGCATATCTGCAGCTGCAAGCCGCTGACAAACTCCATCTTGTACATCTGAGCCTGCAGAGAAGGGCGAGAGCGGTGATAGAATATTGATGCTCCTCTGGCATGGGCCTCATTCAAACCAAATAGTTTTATGTTATTGTGACTGATACAATTTCACCGCGTGTACCTGCATTAAATTGACATTCCCAACTTTGCTTGGTGCTCTGTGCATTTTTAATGCCAAAATATGACAGCATAAGAACAAATGCTGGTCTAAACCTCCAGCTGGAAGGTTGTATATTGTCTTATCTGTCCTCAGGAGCCTGTAAGTCATTAGTCTAAGGTTCGACCGGAACGGTTCAGGCAGTTTGTCGCAGTTAATGATGCTCTTACGACCACTTGGCATACAGACACTATTAACCTTTTATGTTTTTTCTCACTCTTTTAATGGCCACTTTTCCATCTCCGGTTACCATGGTGCCCTTGGCAGGGAAATGTGAACTCTGCGAGTGTGTTGTGTGTTGCCTGTTCCAAGACCGATCTACAAAAAGCAGCTCACCCAGAGGGGAATGTGCTGACCTTTGCAAAGGGAGGGTTTAAGCTGGGTAGCATTTACATAACCCTCACACCAAGACTCATAGCAGGGCTCTCAGAAAAAATGTAGCCCAGTTTGCGCTTTATGTGACCTTGAGACTACACCTCATTATTTCCCGTGGCTGTAATTCAAGCCATTTATAGCGTTTAGCTCTCATTTGAATATCTTTAGTGGTTTATGAACTCTTTAGACTCATGTGCCCTCCTCCCAACTTAGACAAAGGTTTTACTCCTGGTAACTTCCTGGAATTCTGTGGAGAGTCGTGGTAAGCAGATGCTTATGGGTGCTCTTGGGTATGTATTGCCTTTGTTTGAGATAATTTAAGCATCAAGGTTAAACTGCACCACAGTTTTTATATTTCTATTATCTGCCATTCTGGCTATGATTAACCACAGCATGATTGGATCAGAAGTACAGTGTGTCGTTTATATATAATCTGACCAGATGTTTACACAAAGAGTGGCTCGGTGGTCTGTAATGTAATTGATACATCTACAACTTCATGTGTTTGTTTTTGTCTGCATTCTGGCTGTGCACGCATCTTATCAGGTTAGCTAGCTAACAAAAATGTCATTTCAACCACAAGCTGAAAAAGATGATTTCTTTTCTTTTTTTTTGCCACAACGTGAAAATGTAAGTGAGGTGTTTTGCTGTCACTGTAAATGTATTTTCCATAAGCTGCAGAACTAAAACGGAAACTCAGCAAACTCAGCTGATAGCTACATACTGATAGAGTGATATAAAGTGAAGTCAGATATGTAATGCTGCTTCAATGGTTTTCTGAGAGGTTTAGTGAAGCATGCTTTGCAGGATGCTTTTACAGTTTACAGATTACAGTTTTTCCTTTTTTTTCTTTTCTTTTTTTATTAACATCCTGAAAGGCCAAAATGGGTCTTCAAATATGGCTCAAACCTGACTGTAAAGAACACATGGTGAACAAGGTTTATAAATTTAAACATGCTTGTGATGGAGTTGTATGTGTTCTTGAGAATGTCACAAATACTAGTTCTAATATGGCTCAAATTAGACCCACAAAGACCAGAAAATGAGCATTGTTTATTAAAAAATGGGGGTTATTTATATATACACTAATGTTCAAAAGTCAGTAAGATTTTTTGTTTTTGAAAGAGTCTCTTATGCTAACAAAGGCTGCATTTATTTGATCCAAAAAACAGTAATAGTCTGAAATATTATTACAATTTACAATAACTCTTTTCTGTTTTAAAATGTAATTTATTCCTGTGATGGTAAAGTTGAATTTTCAGCAGCCATTACTGCAGGATTCAGTGTCACATGATCCTTCAGAAATCATTCTGATAAGCCAATTTCACAATAGTGTATACATTTCAAACCATTTATATTTATGCATTTGTCACAAATTCCAACAATGCCAAAAACGGTGTGGTATTTGTAATGTATTTTGACATTCTTTATTTAATATCAGGGATGACCTGACCTAAGACAATAAAGGGGTTAAACCAAAAAGATCATACAAATATGATTTGCACCAACTACACTGACATTTCACAAGTTTTGACATAAAACAGCATCTTTTGGAATTATTTATGTAATTATATTAAACAATCACTACCACCACTTATGATAAAAGAATAATATAAAATTACCCCCCCCATTCACTTGTTTGAAACTTTAAAAAGTCATTCTACTTATAGGGGAGTTTGTTGTCACTCGGTCATAAAGTGTAACTGCACCTGGTGTGCTCAACGGCCATCTATTCTTATTAGAGGAGTCTAATTCAGACAACAATAACGGTCGGGTAACAACCACCATTACTGGACGAGCACAACCATCTTTCTTCATTAGCCATGGCTAACAAGAGAAAGCAAACAATAAAGGTGAACCACATGACCCCTCAGGTATATTTGAGACCTCAAACATAATAAGACGAACCAGTGTCAAGCACTGCTTAAGTCTGTCTTTGTCAGTTCTGCAGTGGTGTTAGAGATGATAGCTGTCCTTCAGTATTGCTTTATAAAAGTCTCTCTTGGAAAAGTTTCTCAATGAACAACTAAACATAAACCAACACTTAGAAATATTTTTAGGTTTTGCACAGCAGCCACCACACATTTAGGTAAAATGTGGTATTTTTTTATAAAGGAAATATCAAATTCTATCTATAAGAATTCTGTCTAGACATATAAATGGGCAATTTCTGCCACTTTACACAGTTTCTGCACAGCTTACAATGGCACACTTAAATCACATACATTTTTGGAGAAAGAATGGATAGAACATGATCATCATAGCTAATACTCGTTCAGCTTTGCAAAACTTATTATTCATATGTTTTATATATGTTGTGTGTACTGCACTCTCAGACCTATTTCTGCAATTATAACATCTTAAGAGACAAAGTTTTCTCCTGGAAATGAAGAGGAAACTTTGACCATTGAAGTAAATGCCTCTCTATGCTTGGTAATAGTATTTGGGTAGGGAAATATTCACTGAAATATTAGTACATTTTGGACATGTTTGACCAGACAGGTTTTTGTATATCTGAAGACCAAAATACATTTAAGATGTAACTCTTGTCAGAAGACTTTATATATTGCAAATACTCATTGCCCTCAGAGTTTTTATACTTTAGATTGGTTAACATGAGTAAGTAGCTCTGGCTAATAAAGATAGATCTGCATGACATTGTACAATCATCATGCCTTTTCCGTTTTACACTTACCCGCTTCGGGTAAGACCCTCTTGGCAATGAGTGAGCTGTCAGACAGTATATGGTAGTATTAATTTAATTAGATCCACCAGTGGGCACAATTAAATTTTTCTCTGAGCACACGTGGGAGAAGGACTCTTTTTTTTTCAACGCTACAGGCACAATATGTAGATTTTACAACTATTTGATTAATATCGCAAAAATGTGTCATTGCTAGACAGCTTGTTAAAGCTTGTTTATGAATTTTGCTTAGAGAATTGTGGCTGATGTACGGTGGGTTCCAAAAGTCTGTATTTAGCATTTTTCTAATTAATCTAATTAGAAACATTTTCATTATAAAATACAGTGTGCAAGGAATAATGACCAACTCACTGTCTCGCTTATTACAAGGCTAATCACCAACTAAAAATATGTGGATATGAAATATTAATTTGAGTTCATTTTGTAATCTTACCGGGTCCTTGTGTAGTGTTCATTGCTTCCTAATCACTGACATTGAGCACTGAATATTAATCAGTTGAACACAGTTCACTTCACTTGAATTTTTGTTTTATTTATTAAATACAAAATATGAATACAACAAAATGTGTTTTGCACCCTGCAACATCAAACACAGACAACACATGAGTTGTATTAGAGGAGCTGAAGTTGACATAAATATAATATGAATTACCATACTGATATTGAATTACCATATTTTTTTTTTGTGTGTGTGTGTGTGTGTGTGCTAAGTGATAAATGTCTGTTACAATGTTTATTATTAGATAATTAGATAAAAAATAAATAATAATAATAATAATTTTGTTATATTAGATGTAGCTTTTTATCTTATTTAACTGTCACTTAACACAAACCACATCTGGTATTAATTATACAGAAACCTCAACAACTTTTTAGTGCATTTCTTTTATTCAAACTTATTTCAGTACTGGAGTGATGAGCAGTGACTGTAATTTTTGTTTTATTTCTTAAAAAAAAAATCCTAACACTTTCTGGGAGGAATTTGATTTAATGTTTCTGTTTATTTCCAGAGTTAAGATAAAATAATCCATATCAAAAACTGGAACATTTAATGAAAAAGGTTTTTTAGAGATAATGCCAAAACCTGTCACCAACAAAGAAAGACAGTTAGAGAATTGTTAGCACTTAAGTCATCTCACTGTACGGCAGTCAGAGGATACAGAAAACCAATATAGTCCATCATTTTGTGCTGATTGTGTTCTGAGACTGCAGTAATGAAGGACTCAGCCGCTGTGGCGGCGGCAGGCTGTCTGAGAAGACAGAAAAAGCAGAAAGAGATTAAATTCTATGAAGAGGTTTTTGTCTGGCAGATTGCTTCTTATCACCCAGCTCTGCTCTAATGTTACGAGGAGAGAATGTAAGAAAGAGAGGGAGTGGAGGAGCTGAAAAAGGAAGAAAAGAGGCATTAAGATGGGATATTTGAGGATATTATTAATCCATTTATCCGTGTTTGACATTTGTCGATGTATCTCCTCAGATTGCTTTATTCCGGATGTGAAATGCTATTAATAAAAGCAGACCGCCTCTTCAGAGACACTCTGCTGCTGTCATCGTGTTTAATGTTCCCTGTAAGCCTAAGCGTGAAGCTCTCGTGTTTTCTCACCACATGTACTTTTTATCTAAGTAATCTGCTACAGTGCAGATCACGGCAAATGGGTATTTTTATAAATCCTTAATTAATGGGCTTTCTGTCACCTGCCTCTACCCAGCTTATCGAGCACATTTGGACAGAATAATATGAGCATATGCTTCTTGCACTAAACAGGAAAAAGGAAAAAGAGCGAAAAATTTGCTACTTTCAAAGGCAGGTCAAACCGCTTACACAAAACCTGAAATGAAAATGAGAATCATTTATGTTGCTTCAAACTTGACTTGGCTTTCTTTTTTTTTTCTTTTGAAAACAGGAGGATTTGGAAGAAATGTGCTGGTCACTCTTTTCCATGTAGTTAAAAGGCCTGGCCAAGGATCTTAAAAAAATAAAATAAATAAAATATTAAAAAAAAGCACTATTTGTGGATCATTTTGGCAATGTTCACTCAAAAATTGAGATGCATAAGCTCAGTACTTCTTCAGGTCAAAATGACTGGAACACAACATGAGGGCTAAGAGTCTAAAAGGATACAAAAAGTATCATAAAAGTTTGACTTAAATCACTTGGTGTGAGGAACACACAATTTAATGTGTAAGTTGAAGAGAAAAGAAACAATGTCCAGTTCATGAATAAATAGTCTGGATCAGCCGAGTCGATCATGAATCAGTCACTTCTTGATTCAATTACAAATTATTATTATGATTATATGTTGTATTAACTGCTTTTATGAGAC
This sequence comes from Cyprinus carpio, assembly GCF_018340385.1. Lineage (NCBI taxonomy): Eukaryota > Metazoa > Chordata > Actinopteri > Cypriniformes > Cyprinidae > Cyprinus > Cyprinus carpio. The sequence goes on along the minus strand of NC_056590.1, from coordinate 17,089,328 downwards.
TTTTACAGTGCTTTTGCATCCTTTTTGAAGCTTAAAGGGATAATTCAGCAAAAATTTAAATTCTGTAATTTTTTATATACATTCATGTTCCAAACCTGTACAGATTTCTTTCTTTCTTTCTTTCCTTTCTTTCTTTCTTTCTTTCTTTCTTTCTTTCTTTCTTTCTTTCTTTCTTTATACACAAAATAAATATTTTGTCAATAAAATAAAAGTCAGCAGGGTCCAATTTCATTTTTTCATTCTTCAAAATGTCTTTACATTTTTTTTTTTTTTTTTTTTTTTGTAAACTATTCCTTTTAGATTTGCTTAGTGAGCCATTTGAAGGAAGGGATGACATCAAACTGATAACACATTTAAAAGCAATTCATCATTGGTTTGAACACCTGGCCCACTTTTACATGATCAAGAAAAGGAGCTTATGAAACAACATTCCCCCATGTGCTCTTGGCTAGCATAAACAGATTTAAGAACAAAGCTGACCTGCACATCTCGCAGGCTTTCAGATTGATCACTCCCACCTTTCCAATCAGATGGTGCATGTCGGGCAGTGGAGGGAATGTTTGAAACAGATGAACTCAGAAAGCAATCAGTGCACTGTCACCACTTTGTCAGGCAGACCGGTGAGCCGATCGCCTATAGAAGTAATCCACATTTCTGCACAAAACACAGAAAAGTGGACCAGCTCTAATTGCAATCTGCCAGGCCATCAGTGGAAAATACATTTAAGATGCAATTACAGCTGTTGTATAAAAAATTGTATTTCAAAATACATTTGCTTGATGAATATATATATATATTTTTTTTTTGGTGGCTGCACAAGGAGGCTGGCAAGGGAGTGCTTATCAACTTCATGACAAAGTCATGTTGGAAATTAACCACTGCAGGGTGGAATTTGAAATGAGATTGAATGGTGTATTTCTGGGCTGCATTTTTCATGATGCTAACATGAATTTAATTTATTTTTACAGGCTGTCTTAATAAAGCAAATCAGTATCTTGAATTGCAGAATGCGATTGCAATACTTGACTATTGAACTTTTGTTTGGCACTGGGGAAATTTCTTCTGTCCTTTGTTCTTTTGAATCCCTTCAGTGTTTAAAAAAGGTAATAACATTGGTCTGTTTTGTCTTTCATTATTAATGTAGCCTGGTTACTCTGGGATGCATAGAGGGTGGAAACTCTCTAATCTTTATGGTGCCAAGCATCAGGCCTGCTCTCCTCACATTAATAAATATGATAGCAAGGTGGTAATATAAGTATGCTGTGCTCAAGGGGTGCTATATTTATATTGTGTATACGGTGTCCCTGAGGGCTAGAAAAGTTGCTCTGAACAGCGGCTTAGATTGGAATTTTATTTATTTTTATATATATTTTTTTATTGAGTATGAAGGTTTGTTTACTGGTGTCTGCTTTATGAAGGAATGGACAGTTTTTAAAAGCTGCACCTGCTTCAGTCATCAAAAAGAATAGCAAAAATAATGACTTGTCTTCAAACAGGTTCTATAGGTCAAGCAGAGTCATCCTATATTGATGCAACCAGTTGCTACATTGCTTAGAAACTGTAAACAGCCTACGGTTAGGCTAATGAACTATATTATTGTGCAGAAAAAATGCTTGTTTCCAGTATTATCACTAATAAAAATAAAGTGCACATTGGTGTCTTTTGCCACACTTACTGATTTGTTGACAATCTCAGTTTTTTTCTGACGACCAGCTTACATCTTTTATTATCCAATATCTTGCATTTACACATTGCTTTAACCTGCAGGCTAAAAAACAACCTGGTGTAAAAGTAGCCCAATGATTAGCAAATATGCATACTTGTGTATACTAAATAGGTTAAGGGTGTAGACTTGTATTCAAACCATTTTAAGGCATAAAGAAATTATTTAAATATATAATTTTTATTTCCACTTCACTAAAATATATATATATATATATTATATATAATATATATATATATAATAAAAGTAGTGTATTTTGTTATTATATTTGCTCAGTGAATTAACTGTCATTATGTTTGTCATTTCAATAAATAATAATTGATTTTGTCACGCAGCGTATTCTCTTAAATAGAGGGTGTTTTGATAATATATAATAATATATATGTTATTATATATTATTATGTCTGTGTGTAATCTGTTCTTTCTCTCACTAAAAGAAGGGGTGATCTTTTAGCACAAGTTTATGTTGTAGCAGCGCTTATCCATGTTAAAAACTCTGTAACAAATGACCTTGAGCTTATTGCTTTATTTTCTCTGATGGTGAAAAGTGGAAAGAGTGTCTGATTGATTTAGTCTGCTGAATGGAAGTGTTTGCACATGTCTGATAGAGTGTTTGTCTGCTCATTTTTTATTTTGAAACCTTGCCAAAGGCCCCTTGAGGCTTGCTTGTTGGGTTATTGTTGCTCAATGTTCCAGCACTAACATATCACAATGGCCACAATAATCGCCTTTTTTCTTCTCTCAAGTGCTGTGGAAAATATTCTATATAGTCTGTATAATTAGAGCAGACAGGCCAGAGTATAACATCAAGAAACTCTCACTTTGAATCATTACAATAGATTTTGAATTTGCATATATTATGCTGATTGTAATTAGTTAATGACTACTCTGAAATCAAATTATATTTCTAAACAACTGAAGTAGTCCCCACTTGACCAGACTTTGTACGGTTTTTAATTAATCTGTTGAATATGCTCTATGCAGCAGTGATTTCTTTGCAGCCTGTCCTGAATGATTAACCATGATGAATTGCGCTCAGCGCTCGTGAATGATGAGAGACAGTAAAAGTGGCAGCGACATTTAATTACACAGGGAAACATCACTGATGTCCATACTGCATCATAACATCTCCAAAAACACATCACCTCCCCCTCTGTTATGACTGCAAGTCACAAAACTAACAAATAGTGAAGGTCATTGTAAAATAAAACATTGACTGACAGAAAACTGTCTGAATGTTAAAGAAAGACTCTTTTTTTGCTGTTTTGTGAAACCGCAGTCCCCCGCGATTCTCATACAACAATCATTTTTTAGTTTTTATGTATTATTAAGGAAAATGCTAATGTAAGTGATTTAAGTGAGTGCGTTTAGCTAAATGCTTGGTAAAGACATAACATTGTAATTTTGGTGCAAAAAAAAAAAAACCTTTTTATTGCCTCAACACTCACATTAGTATACCTCTCTTCAGTATATCATTATACAGGATATTCCTTGAATAATAAATGGGGAAACAGGGGAAACTATATATATTTTTTTTTTTTAAACGAATTGTTTATTTATCAAAACAATATAATATAAACAGATTGAACCGTGTTCCCTTATAATAATCAAATTGACCGTGTACACTTTTGACCCTTTAACCAACCCTTAAAAAAAAGAAAGTGAAACTGACGGGACATACAGCCAAGTATGGTGACCCATACTCAGAATTTGTGCTCTGCATTTAACCCATCCAAAGTGCACACACACAGCAGTGAACACACACACACTGTGAACACACACCCGGAGCATTAACAAGCTCATTATCTAACGTTTCTAACTTTTTGAATATATATTAACTAATGATCCATTATACATTATATAATGTTTGTTAATGATATATTAATGAATGTTATTATAGAGTGTTACCAATTTTTTAAATAAAATTTTTAACCCAAAAGTGTGGTTAGTTCATATTTGACCCAAATGATGTTTTATTAACAAGGTTCGGGAGGAGCACGTCAGATACTTAGCCTAATTAGCACAGGTGGAGCTCACTTAAGATAATCAACACTAGGGTATAAATACAGCTGACTTACCACTATCCATTGACGGTTTATCAGCATCCCCCCTCCACCCCATCTCCTCCACTTAGAGTTCATATTACACCTCTATGGGGGGGTACTCTAGGTTCGGGCCATTCCTGAGCTCTGAGCCCTTCCCCGGACAGCACGCCAAATATGCATTATATACTTCAGCTAATTATATGTAAGTGTGAACTCGTGAAAGATGAGTCGAAACAACCCAGCATTTTTTAGAGTGTTGGTGCATAAAGTGGCAGAATAAGTGCAGACGTGATGAAAACCACGGTATGGTTTGATCAAAGTTAGTGAGAGAGATAAATGAGGCAGCACTGAGCCCAGGCCTCTGAAAACTCCCCCAAGAAAATCTGCTTGGCCTCTTTTCACAATGCTGAATGTGCAGCTATTCTAACAGAAATCTATTGAACACATGTGAAAGTGAAGCTTGGCTGTCAAAGGTTTGCATGTCTAAATATATCTCTGCAGATTAATCTGGCACCAGGTTTCTTCCCTTCCTCTGCTCTCTGGAATGCTTGGCTGTGTGAAAGGTGTTTGAGCGAGTGACTTATCAAGAGAAACAGGCGACTGAGGCCGATATATTTCTGTCTCTACAGTGACAAGTCTGCCTGAAAGCGAGAAAGAGCAGGGATTGGTGACCCTCACCTTTACCTTGTGCTGAATGAAATTTCTAGTCATGTTATTGCTTCGTAAGCATAACGCAAAAGGACCCATTACTCTCAGGAATTCATTATGATGTGAATGTTAGAAGTTTACATGCATACATTTTTTTTTTTTAGTCTAATGTTATTTGGTGCTGCAGGGAAGCTATTTAAAATAGTTTTTTTTTTTTTTTTTCTGAGGTTTTTTGCACAGTGAATTGGGTTGTATGTAATGCAGAGAATTTATTTGGTGGTTTAGCACTGCTCTGCTTTGCTCTTTTTGCATGGTTTTACAGGGATGCGATTTGCAGGCATGTTTTTACCATTATAACTGTCTCCCTTTCTAAGTTCTGCTCGCAGATAATCATTAAATAAAAAATAAAAAAAATAATAAAAGAAATAGGAGATGGCCACATAAAGCAAATTCTAGAACATTTAAAGTGAAAGTTGTGACATTTGCCAAGAATGGTAACCCATACTCGGAATTGGTGCTCTGCATTTAACCCATCCAAGTGCACAAACACAGCAGTGAGAAGTGAACACACCGTGAACACACACCCAGAGCAGTGGGCAGCTATATCCAGCACCTGGGGAGCAAAACTGGGGGTTCAGTGCCTTGCTCAAGGGCACTTCAGCCATGGGTATTGAGGGTGGAAGAGAGCACTGCCCACCTACAACTCCTGCCAGCACCGAGACTCAAACCTGTGATCTTCAGATAACTAGTCCAAGTCTCTAACCATTAGGCCACAGCTGCATTTATCAGACACTTTTATCCAAAGCGACTTACAGTGCGCATTCAAGCTAACATTTTTTTTACCTAACATGTGTTCCCTGGGAACCCACATCATTTTGCGCTGCTAACGCAATGCTCTACCACTGAGCCACAGGTACACTAATGCATGCAACATGCAAGACAAGCATTTGTGGTTAAAAAGTATATACATTTTTATTTTATTTTTTAAGAAAATGACCAATCGTTTTGCTAGATAAGACCTTTATTCCTAAGCTTGGATTGTGTAGAGCCCTTTGAAGCTGCATTGAAAGTGCAATTTGGACCTTCAGCCTGTTGGCCACCATTGAAATCCATTATATGGAGAGAAACCCTTGAATGTTTTCCTAGAAAAAAAACTTAATTTCTTTGTGAATGAAGAAAGGAAGACATGAACATATTGGATGACATGCATGGGGGTGAGGAAATTTTTATTCTGGAAGTGAACTAATCCTTTAACTTTTCTACAAGAATATTGCACCTTCCTGTCTTACAGTTTTCACATTTTTATTCTGCCTTTGTTTCAGAAATGAATTATAGGCACACCTTCACACAGCTAAAGAATCACCCCAGCATGCACAAATGCACTAAAAGGAAAACTCTAACACTAATTCAGTTGGATGTGTCCTTTGTGGGAGCTGTGGTGAAAGTGTGACTTATTTATTTCCTCTGAAGATGATTTCTCCTTTTCCCTCTCCCTCCCTTTTTTTGTGTTGTGAGTGAGGGATGAAGGTGCAGAGGGAAGGAGATTAAAACAGCTTTTTTACCGTCCCTGTGGAGGTATGGGATGTGTGCTGAGAGGGCAGAGTTTTCACTGAATGCTGTCGCTGTTGCATTATTTATGGCCTTGTGTGCTCACATTATCTGTCTGTGCACCCTTCACTGCAGCCAATTGCCACCCAGAACACACCTCCATATGTGTGTATGTGTGTGTACATGAAGGAGGCTGACCACGATAAATGCATGTGCCTGTTTTTTGAACAAATGTGTTTTTGTGGGAGTGCACATGCATGTGTTTGTATTCTGTGATTAGGTTGCTTGTGACGTGACCCACAGAACATAATTTCCTTGTTAGAATTTGTTTACTTCATAAACTCTTGTATTTATTTTGTCTTTATCTTCATTTCATACTTTATTTGCAACTCCTAAAATCTTATACATCACATTTTGTTTGTGGAGTCAAGAACGGTATAATTCAATCTGGTACCTGTGAGGCCTTTACCTTAACGGGATAGTTCACCCAAAAATGAAAATTCTGTCACCATTTATTCACCCTCTTGTCGTTTCAAACCTGTATGAGTTTCTTTCTTCTGTGGAACACTGAATAAGGTATTTTATAGAATGTCAACAGCCAAACAGTTCTGGTTATCATTCATTTCCATTGTAGTCAGGAACCATTTCTAATAGTATTTTCTTTTTTGTTCCACAGAAGAAAGAAAGTCAAACAGGTTTGGAACGACTTGAGGGTAGGGTTGGGTATCAAGAACCTGTTTCATTTTAAGAATCGGTTCCAAATTTCCAAGAACCGGGTAAGACTCATGCATTTCAGAAACATGCATTCTTAACTCATGCATTTCTTAGTGATTCCTGTGTTCACATTTTAATGTGATTTTAAACCATTTAAGCCAAGAAGGGAAAGAACTTGCACACTGTTATGCATGCTGCGCACACACCTGAAGTGCAGGTTCCCAGCCTGTGTCCATTCTCAAACCGTTCTGTGCATTTCCACTAGAGAAAAGGTTGTTTCAGGCTGGAAATTACTTATTTTTCACATTTTGTGACCAGCATGCACAGTATTACGTCAGTATATACTTGTAAACACAGACTTTTTTAATTTAGTCTTAAGTGAAAGTAAACAAATGACAAAGAAAATGCATATGTAACAATATTTTTAGATCTGCGTGCGTTCGGTGTTACAGAGACATACAAATAAACATGCTGCCTGTCATTAATATTAAACGGGTCATATGATGCTGCTAAAAAGAACATTATTTTGTGTATTTGGTGTAATGAAATGTGTTTATGCGGTTTAAGATTAAAAAAAAAAAACACATTATTTTCCACATACTGTAGATAACTCTATGCCCCGCCTTATGAAACGCGTTTTTTTTTACAAAGCTCATCTCTCTGAAAAGTGAGGTGTGCTGTGATTGGCCAGCTATCTAGTGCATTGTGATTGGCCGAATACCTCAAGCAGGTGACGGAAATATTATGCCCCTTAACATATTTTTATGCCCTGTCCGGCCGGAGCGACGAGACATAAACATTAAAACCCATTATAAACTTGATAGAAACATGATTTCTAGTCGTGTCCTCTTTTGGAAGGCAAAGACAAAGTAGTTTCGCTTTCTCAAAGAAACAGCATCACACACCGCGGCCTTGAGTGATCGGCGGATTCTACGAAGGAGTGTCCGGCGGGCTTGCAGCAACCAAATGTGACAACCCCAGGCTGAACTCCGCTTCGTCCACGGTGAAAGACGATTTGGCGATCCACAGTGCAAAGTTGATGTATTTCCTCAGCGACCAGCACGGATCAGCTCCAGGCATGACGAAGCGGATATCTTCCTCTTTTGGAAGGCCAAACAAAGTAGTTTCGCTTTCACAGTGAAACACACAGCGTCTATACGACATGGCGGCGGCGACAACAACAATACTTCAACGAGAATAAAAGGTACACCTTCTTTCTTTGCGTGAACATCTGGGCGGCGTTATGCAAATCTTCCCACATTGTGACGTAGATATGTGGGGGTGTGTTAGAACGAGCCGTTTTGAGGGGGGAGTGGTTGACAACTTTTATAAAGAATATCTCTTTGGATTTGAGACTTTAGTCTTTGCAACTTCACAGATCTTCTTTATGCACCAAGAGCTTGTAACACTCCAAAGAGAAAGAAAAAACTGAAATCGCTTCATATGACCCTTTTAATCAAAGAACATGAGAAAATAATTCACTGATCTTGACTGAATAGCTTTCATTACTTTAATGAGGATTAATCTATATTTTATTTATGAAAAGAAAACAATGCAGTATTTTTAAACTTTTCTTTATTTCTAAAGCTGAAATTTGTTAATTTGTATTTATTTGTTTGTTCTTATTTTATTACTGACTGTTTACTTGTCTTTAACATTTTTAATAAACTTCAAAAGACATCAAAACACTACAAAGGGGTTGAAATAAATTAAATATAACCCATATTTGGGTTGGAGACATCAATAAGCTTAAATTTCTTGAGATAAGCAGATGTTTTTTTTTTTTCCTTCTTCTTCTTTTTCTCCTTCTTCTCCTTGTTCTTCTTCTTCTTCTTCTTTTTAATGCATTCAGTTGCTCAGATTCCCATATCCTTTGATACTGGATCTTTATTTATTTATACAAAAACTTCTAATTCTGAAAGATGCTGTTTAAACAGTAAATTCATATAGTGAATTAATAAACTCATTTTAGTAAGCCCATATTTTACTTTTAAAAATAAAGTTTATTCACTTGTCTTTTGTAGTATTATTGGCTCTTATCAAGACACATTTTCAACGAATAGTGTTCTTGGTTTGCTATGTGATTATTTTTGAAGATTAAAAAAGGTTTTGATGTTTTTCAGATTAGTTTGGTTTCTGGTTTCTTTGAAGAACTAGTTTAGATGCTTTTGTAACAAACTAAATAATAAGAAGCTTTTTGTGAAAGGTTCTATAATATGACATGTAAAATCTTTTTTCACATCTATGAACCTTTATTTATATTAGTGTATATTGGCAGTAAAAAATAATAATAATAAAAAAAAATAAAAAAAATCTAAACCATGTACTAAAGATTATTACCTTTGCATGTCTATTTGAATATTGAGAACACAGCTGCCAAAAAAGAATACAGACCTTTTACTCTGACAGCTAAAACCATTAAAACATCCACACTCGGGGAAAGAGGAGCTGCTGAGTCACTCTAATGTTTTGGTTGCTTGCATTTTTGAACGCTATATAAGAGTAAGGGTGTGGTCTGAAAAGAATGATCTGAGGAACTCATGGGTTTTCCAAGGTATCCCAGAGCCCCATCTGCAAGTGCTGTTCAGTCAGAGTCAAAAATAAACATGCTGTCATCCAGCTAAAATTATTTAGCATTATCATTAACTTTTCAAAAGCTTCTTCTATGAAGATGCATCTTTACACACTCTATGATGCATTAGAGGGTGGAGAACTATTCCATATAAAATACTTTTTTTTTTTTTTATTTGACAACAACCTCTAACTCTTTTCTTCTTTTTTTTTCCCCCACCACAGACTTCAATATTTTGGGGAGAGATCCATTATTACTGTTACAAAAAAGAACTGAGGCAGCACAATGCTTTGGAACAATGTAGAAAATGGTACTTTGCCACTGAAATTCATTGAAATATAAAGGTAGGCTACTTTCAAGAATGCCTCTACCATAATACCATGTTCAAATAAACTTGTTATAAAAACCCTATACTGTTGTACTGAATTATTACCATATTCATGTACAGTACCATAGTATATTCATTGTACTACCATGGTATCATGTTCAAAGTAGCATGGTGTTTTTTGGTAGTTTTTAGGATGCTACACTCAAAATAATAAAGGTTCCTTACATTTTTATACCCAAGGACCTTTTTCCTTCCCCCCCCCCAATGGAAACCTTCTTATGGTTCTTCATGGAACCATATATGCATAGATTCAAGAACATTTTTTTTAAGAGTAGAGACTGATGCTTCATTTAGCAAGCAGGCTATAGAGTTTTATGAGCACTTTTGGCAATGTTCACATGGCTCTGCATATAGTGTAGGCCTACTACTCTGTAAGTTTCTCATAACTTTTAAAAAGCATGTCTAAATTTAATGGGACAATAAACTAAATTCACTGGGCTACACCAGATTCTTTGGGGACACAGGCTGCTGTGCATCGGTTCTGAAAGATGTTGTCATTGGGAGTAGTCATCAGATGGCCCACAGGCTATACTTAGAAATTAAGCCCTCTTGTCTCCCTGACAGTTTTTCAGCACATTCACATAATCCAGCTGCACTTGCCATTTATTAGCTCTGTCAATGATGCATGAGGGAGGGAAGTACTGGAGAACAACTGCTGAATCAAGCCACAGAAGGACACACATCTTGACATATGAAGACAAGGAGACATACTGTCATAAGGACACATTACACTACACTCGCAGAAAAAAAAAAAAAAAGATACAAACTCTCAGTGGGGCAATATCCTTTCAAAAGGTACCAATATGTACTTTTAAAAAACTAATATGTATATGTACCATTTAGGGGTAAGTAAGGTACCCTTTTTTTCTGAGAGTGTACCAACTTGTATCCTGCGACACTAAAAGGTCACTCTGGTGGTGCATTCAATATTCAGTATTCATATTTTGGATGATTATGTAATTTGCTTCGCAGCACGAGTGCAATCCTCACTCTCACACAGTGATTGATGGTAATGAGTGTGAAGAGGGTGCACTATTTCCAGAATTGGACCAGTTAACAGAAGACTAAATTTGCTCCAGAGACAGGCTCTTGGAGGAAAGGAAACACAATGCACTGGATGTGTTAGAAACAGGTCAAATGTATTGGGGAAACAAAATGGCAAAATTAGAAAAAAAACAAAAACAGTTACAACTTGACAAAGAAAAACAGTAATGCCTTGTCCCAACACTTTAGATTTAAACTATTCTGTTTTCATTCAAAGTTCTTTAATAATAATTTGTTAATTTGTTTTTCTTTCTTTGACCTACTTAGGTTAAGATGACAATAAACACGAGAAGTGTCCGTTATACAAGGTTTCGGTCATCGTTCATTATAGTAAAAAGCTAGGACAGGAGGATAATCAGAATACAGTGAAGGCATAGATTTTTTTATTCTTTTTTAATTATTATTGCAGGCAGTTAGATGCTCACAGAAGAGATTAGTTTTCAGTTGTTTCTTGAAGAATGTGAGAGATTTGGCTGTTTGGATGGAGTTAGGTTGGTTATTCCACCAAATAGGGAAAGGTGAAAGAAAATATTCTTAAGAGTGAGTATGGTCCTGTGGCTCAGTGGTAAAGCACTGCATTAGCAGTGCAAAAGGGCGTGAGGTCAATTCCCAGGGAACACACATATCCTGAATGTATCCCACATATAGCCTGAATGCACTGTAAGTCGCTTTGGATAAAAGCGTCTGCTAAATGCATAAATGTAATGATTTTGGGCCTCTCTGCAATGGGACGCTCATTTAAAAACAAACACAAAAGACATCAAATTTATGAGAGCCCTGACCCTAAGTCAGTTCAGAAGGCAAACACCAATGTCTTGAACTTGATGCGAGCCGCGACTGGAAGCCAGTGCAGAAGCGGTATGACATGGGCTCTCTTGGGCTCATTAAAAACAATACATGCTGCTGCATTCTGAATCATTTGCAGAGGTCTGATTGCATACGTTGAAAGTCCAGTTAGAAGAGCTATGCAATATTCCAACCTAGAGATGACAAGGGCCTGGTCGAGAAGCTGTGTTGCATGATCTGTTAGGAAGGGTCTGATTTTCCTGATATTAGAGCAAACCTGCATGATCGTGCTGTTTTTGCAATGTGATATTTAAAGATCAGCTGATCATCAAGGATCACCTCAAGATTCCTGGCTGAACTCGATGGGATTATCGTTGATGAACCCAGTTGGATGGTAAACTGGTGCTGTACTGATGGGGTGGCTGAAAAGATAAGAAGTTCTGTCTTTGCCAGGTTGAGCTGCAAGTGATGCTCTTTCATCCATGCCGAGATGTCCATCAGGCAGTCTGAGATCCGAGCAGGTACTGTTGAATCATCTGGTTGAGGTAGTGCTGCGTGTCATCAGCATAGCAATGATAGAAAAAAACCATGTGCCTGAATGATGGGTCCCAGTGATGTAATGTATATAGAAATGAGGAGAGGCCCAAAAACTGATCCCTGAGGAACCCCAGTAACAAGTTGATGTGATTTGGATACCTCTCCTTCCCAATACATACTAAAGGACCTAACTCTGAGATAAGACTCAAACCAGTGCAGTTCTGGTGATGCTCAGTGATGAGAAGGTGGACAAAGGGATTTGATGATTAACAGTGTCAAATGCAGTAGATAGATCTAGGAAGATGAGAACTGAAGATTTGGACTCCATAGATTTAAACTCTATAGCGCTACAGTGACTGACAGCAAGGCTGTTTCAGTTTAATGGCCACTTTTAAATTCAGATTGGTTATTGTCCAGCTGGTTGTTCTGTGAGAGGAAGGAAGACATTTGGTTGAAAACAATGCATTCAAATGTTCTTGCTATGAAAGGGAGGAGAGACACGGGCCTGTTACTTTCTACAAGTGAGGTGTCTAGTGTAGGTTTTTTGAGCAGTGGGGTGGGAAAAATGTCTGTGAGAAGAAATGTGTTGATGATGTGTGTGACTGAAGGCAGAGGTCCAAATGTGAGGAGATGTGAGGGTACTGATAGGGGACAGGTGGGAGGGTGGCTGGAGATAATAAGTGTAGAGACTTAATCTTCTGTTTTCTGTTTGCTGAGAGATCCTGGGTGAGTGGAGCCGAAAACTGACTGCTGATGGATGTGGTTTTGTTTGTGAAGTAATTAGCAAAATCGTCAGCTATTAATGATGTGGTGGGATGTGGCAGAGGGGGACAAAGGAGAGTGTTGAATGTTTTGAAGAGTTTGCTTGTGTCTGATATGCTGTTGATCTTATGGAAGAAGGTTGTTTTGGCAGCGTGGACTTTGGTGGAAAATTAAGATAGCAGTGACTGATACCTCGTTAGATCAGCTGATTCTTTTGATTTCCACCATTGTCTTACCGCTTCCCTGAGATTAGTCTAATGCTTGCAGAGGACATCAGTTAACCAAGGGTTGGATGGAGTTGCACATGCTGGTCTGGAGAAAATAGGACAGATATTGTCTAGGCAGCTAGTTAGGGTTTCTGAATCATCTGGGTTATCGTGCTTCTCCTCTTGGGTAACAGATGCTTTCATAGTGGCTATTTAAGTGCGCAGCTCTTCCACATCTTTCCTCAAAGTGCTCAACATTTCAGAGCATCAGCTTGGAAGTTTCTGCCCTGGAGGCTGACCTAAAGTGAGGAAACTTAGGCCTGGACCTCTGCAGCTTGCTTCCTTAGGAGGTCAGTTTCGAAAGCAACAGATTTTGGTGCCTCCTGTGAATAAACCAACACTTGCTGAGTGGCAGCTTGTGTTTTCGGGTAAGTAGCAGGATTTGACAACCCAAGGTGCTTTTTCATCTTCTCTCCATTCGAATTAACACAACCAACTCAGCAAAAGTGGGTGACTGAGCTTCCATCATTTCTAACCGAAGGCTGGAAATGAGAGCATTGTCCCAACACCCACTGCAAAACTGTTTCAAGTGGAAATGTTCATGATCCTTCTCCATAATGCCTCTCCTCCTAATCGTTGTATTCAGAATAACTCACAAACGGTGCAAATAATCTGATGACTTTTCACACTGGTTCTGTAGAGTGCCCATGAACTTGGCTAACTGCAGTTCGTCACTATCCTCTACAGAACCATAGACTGACTATAGTAACTCAAGGTAGCAAAGCTGGAGGACGCTTCACTCGCACATGCTTCACTACATCTGTGTCAGGAGGCAACTAGTCTCAGCCTCAGACGTCACGCCCACGGACCGTGGGCTGAACGTCTAATGCATACGGCAAACAAAAGTGTGCATTTGCCTCAGATTTCTATTAGACAATGTATAGATGGCAAATATCAATAAGATATTGTTGTAGCAAAATGCATCCACTGTGTCTCACCCCCCCCCCCCCCCAAAAAAAAAAAAGTGTTTTAAGCACAGAGTTTTTTACCCTTTACCTTTCTTTCCCAGTGTTTTCATCCATTAGTCAAAATCAAAGCATCTAATAGTGTGCTATATGTACTAATTAACTCCAAATTTGATTCCATATCTTTCATGATTTCAACTTTAGAGGGATAACGGCTCTTCCAGAATCAGGTTCTAGACAATCAATGTCAAACAAGAACTCAAAAATGCCTTTGGGCCACTGGACTTTAGGGTATAAATAGGTCAAATTATTTTAGACAGATTGTGGATTGCTTTAGGCTAGTTTACAACCATAAATACACATGTGTGAGTGTGTGTCTACAAAAAAAAAAAAAAAAAAATAAAATAAAAATCTCTGGTCACTAACTCTCTAGCCAAGAGGATTCTAAAATGTCAGTCTTTTCTCATTGTGAAGGGTCACCCGTTGACTGCCATACCACCATTGCATCTGCAACCCTTTGATTAAAATTGACTTCTCACATCTTCACTAGGTACTTTTGCCAGAACAGATAGACAAGCGCTGTAGTCATGTTTATTCATAAGCACGCAACCACACAAATAATTCTAAATATGCAAATTCATTTTCCCACAAGCACTTTAGATGCACAATCTCAAGGCCACTTCAAGCAAATGTTGCTGGCAGTCTCGAAAAGCCAAGCCTTTAAGTGAGATGCTATTATCACAAACACACTATTTCAGATAGTCTGGATGTCAAACCAAGCTCTTTCAGTAGATGACACTTCAGGACCAATGAACTTCAGTGAATCCCAAATCACTGGCAATAACGGAAACATTTAATATCCACTGAGTGCCCTGGCAAGGTTGCGCTAGCCTATTCAGAATAGAAGAATTCAAATATACTGAATTAAAAGTTTTTTTTTTGTTTTTTTTTACTTATTTCTCAGGGTTTTTTTTACTAGGTCAGCAAATCCAGTCTTAGGTTACGGTTCTCCCAGCAGGAGCCTTTTTTTTGTTTTGTTTTGTTTATTTTTTGAAGACTTCCAGTAGGCGATTGAGAAGTGATGACCTTGATGCCCACTGATTCAAGAAATTAAATGCCACACTTAGTAATTAGTTGCAATGTCGTCCCACTATGGGCACAGGAAGTGAAGGGAATGTATATGTGTGGATGTGCGTGTCTTGATACACTCCCACTGCAGTAGTGGTTTTCCTCACCTGTGGGAAAAATTATACAGTACTTCCTGAATACACAGTATGAACATATGCAGTTCAGACAGAGTACCACCGAGACATTATTCAACCATGAACCACTGCTGAACCAATATCTACCTTGTTTTTCATTCTGTGATTGGTATAGAAGCTGATATCGATGTAGACTTCTAACACTGTTGAGGAACAAAAAAAATAGAATAAATAAATAATAACTTAAAAAAACCCACTATTAAAAAAGATAATATTATAACAACTTATTACTCCTCACTACTTTTTTTTTTTCTACTATTTTTTTTTTTTCAAGTTTAGAAATGCTACATTAAATACAATTTATCTGTTTTGACCTTGTGGCTCATGCAGTCATGCACTCAACATTTTCAACAATGATAATAAAAATAAATGTTCCTTGAGAATAAAATCAGCATATTAGAATGATTTCTGAAAGATCATGTGACACTAAAGACTGAAGTAATGTTGCTGGAAATTCAGTATTGCATCACAGGAATAAATTACATTTCAATATATATTAAAATAGAAAACAGTTATTTTAAATAGTAATAATATTTAACATGATAACTGCTTTTACTGTATTTTTGAATAAATAAATTCAGCCTCGGTAAGCATAAATGTTTTTGTGAGTCTGTTGTGCAAAAGTTGTCATTTGAAAAATTGTTGTGAATTTTAATTTGTTATATATAACTTTTGAAATCTAAAATGATTAATTAATGGAATTGTAAAAGACCAGGAAACGTTGCATTGAATTGTAATCAGAGACACAATCATTATATTCCTCAAGATGCCCATCCCTGCATCACTATCCTCTGTGTTTTCTCTGATCTCAGGCTGGATATCTGCTATAAAAAGCTCTCCTCCTGGGGCTGCCTTTTTTTTACTGCAGCAGCAGCAACAGCTGCTGGGTTGCTCTGGTGGCCGCTGGTGCAGAGCGGAGTGCACCTGCCCTCCACACAGCCCTGCATCTGCTCCCACCCATCCAGACCAGGGCTCCGACTGCCAGAGACACACACACAAGAGGGGAACAGTGTGCCAAAAGTACTCTAACCTCCCATTTTTCCATCCTTCAGCTAAAGATTGAGACTCAAGGAGAACAGGCACATTGTCACGAGGTCTGGGTGTGCATGTCCTGACTGTTTCTTTTCGCCAGAAGCTTTGTTCGAGAAAAAGCACAGTGTTCCTCTTAAAGAAAAGAATGTAAATGCCCTGCGGTATGATGTTCACTTTCTCCCTCCATCTCTCAGTGTCACTCAGTCTTTCTCTTTTGTCCTCGCTTCTCCTTTTTGACCTCCTTTTTTGTACACTTCTGCTTTCTCTCAGAGCGATGGTCCAAATGAATGAATGGTCCAACTGAATGGACTACATTGTGAAAGTCAGACAGGAAACAATTTATCTTTGCATGCTCAAAAATGTAAAGAGATGACCCAGAATCATTTTTGCCAGGAGGTCATTACTTAATGACACAACTTTTTTTCTTTTGCTGTTAAATATTTTCTCCTATCCTAGCTTAAATCCAACATAACATTATCGGAGGAAAAAAATGGCAAAAAAAAAAGTCAAAAAAGTCAAAAAAAACAAACAAAAAAAAACAATTCTGACTGTTTCTTGTACAATACTATGCTTTGACCTCAAAACACTTTTACCATAGTTCATGATTTGCAAACTTATAAATTTTTACATTTGTATAACATAACCAGCTCCATATATAACATACATCATAATCTTGCTCGGTAGCTCACCTGGTTCAACAATGACTTGAGATGCAGCACTCAGGTACGGGTCCGTGAAACAAAAGTCACAATAAAACAGATCAAAGACTTGTAAAAGGATGCTGAAATTGCATGGGTGTTTCATCAATGTGTTTTTATCTCATGTTTGCTTTTGTTAGCACTATCACTTAGGTTTAGGGTAGGGTTTAGTGTAGGTGGTATATTATTTTTAAACACAACAGAGAATTAATCCATTTAGTGTTACTTACCAGGCATTCGATTTCTGAACTGCCATGATATGTACAACCACCAACATAATAAAACATTGCCAGATTCATGTTTATCTGTTTTGGAGAAAGCTGAATGCACTTTTATTGCCACTCACAGGACATTTGACTTTGAAAATGTCACCACAGTGTGGTCACATTTTTATTTTTATTTTTTTTCTAGTGAGACTGAGTTGCTTAACATGCAAAGACAACTTGTGTTGCCATTATGAGTGAGACGTTCAAAGCTTTTCTTAGAAATATTATAAAACTTAGTAGTATGAGCAGTTTCTTTTTGAGAAAAGTAGCCTGAAGTGCATGTCCACACCCCTGCCCCATGCTTCAATGCCTTTTCTGTGGTGCTTCAGAGCGAAGCCTGCTAAAGTAAAGAATGCAGAAAGAAAAACTACTGACAGATGCTGCAGATAATCCGCACTCACACGCACATAAACAGTTCAAAAATTAAAGCCAACAAAGAGTGAAACACTCTTTCACTCAGGCGGATCTTGCTGTGGGAAGTGTTTTTTCTCCATTCTAGAACTCACTCATGTGGCCTCTGAAGAGCATAATATTTAATTTGCCATTGCCTTCAGAGAGTACGTATGTGTGTGTGTGACTACTCAATATGTGTAGTCACACACACATAACCATAATAGAATCTCTAATGTGGCATAACAGACCTCTCAGAAAAGCCTTTAGGGTTTTAAAGGGGTCATATGATGTTGCTAAAAAGAACATTATTTTGTATATTTGGTGTAATGAAATGTGTTTATGCGGTTTAAGGTTAAAAAATCACATTGTTTTCCACATACTGTACATTATTGTTTCTCCTCTATGCCCCGCCTTTCTGAAACGCAGTGTTTTTTTACAAAGCTCATCGTTCTGTAAATCGAGGTATGCTCTGATTAGCCTGATATCCAGTGCTTTGTGTTTGGTCGAATGGCTCAAGCGTGTGACGAAAATGTTACGCCCCTTACCATACTGTGATGTGTGTCCCAGTCAGAACACCGACGCGATAAGACAAAAACAATAAAACCCATTACAAACAAGCCATTTGTTGCATCCAGTGGGGACATAATTACGGGTTATAATTACTTATACTGTGTTTTTATGCATTGCGTTGCATCGCGCCATGTAAACAAAACCATGTCTGCATTTTTGATCGGAGATACGACAAACAACAAGCGCTACTCTACACCAGCGGTTCTCAATTCCAGTCCTCACACCTCCCAGCTCTGCATATTTTGCACGTCTCTCTTTGTTAACACACCTAATTCAGATAACCAGCTCATTAGAAGTGAGCTCTGTGCATGAACTGTGTTCCCACTGACATGGTCCCTACACAGTGTTCATTGCTCCCTACTCCCTGAGCAGGGGAAATCTGTTGAAGTTTACTTCACTTCGAAACATTCATTCACGGATTTGCGCTGCGCAATGTCTTCACACACGGACAAATGTGACATCATAAACCTCTGTAAATAAATACAATTTAAATTCACTTCTCGCTCAATTCAATGCACTTTGATGGAACATATACGTTCGCTTCGAACTGGAATCATGGCAGAATATCCTGTGATGTCCACTTCGCAGGTCACTTACATTCGAATAGAACAAACGTCTGAAGCTATAAGAGAAACATACAAAATGTGCAGAGCAGGGGGGCGCGAATTGAGAACCGCTACTCTACACTGCTCAAAACTCATGTTTGAATCATGAGTGGCAAATTCTTTACATATGTAAACGTACTGTACTTACAGACTGTGGGTCAGAACAGCCGGCATTGTGGTCTTCTCTCCTAGGATCAGGAAACAGTCATCCATAAAATGTGCTGCACACATCTGAATATTTGGGTTGAACTGTTCTGGAACAGTGTTGTAAATATAACTTAACCACTGATTTCTAGTTGTGTCCTCTTTTGGTGTCCTCAAAGTATTTTCGCTTTCACATGAAACAGCGCCTCCACGACATGGCGCCAGTGGCAACAGCGAGAATAAAAGTTACTCCTTCTTTCTTTGCGTGAACAGTTGGGCGGCGTTATGCAAATCTTCCCACATCTTGACGTAGAGATGTGGGGGCGTCATAGAACGAGCCATTTTAGTGGGGTGTGGTTGACTCTTAACTTTTATAAAGAATATCTCTTTGGATTTGAGAATTTAGTCTTTACAAGTTTACAGATCTTCTTTATGCACCAAGAGCTTGTAACACTCAAAAGAGAAAGGAAAATATGAAATCGCACATATGACCCCTTTAACTGGATGACCTGAATGCACAGTCCATTATTGTGGACACAGACTAAACTAGTTATTTTTGAAAATGTACTTTGAAGAGATAAAATCTGAGATTATTCTTAATGAGTGATTCTTAATCCTGTTCCAGACAATTCTCCCATATTTTTCTAGAAAATAGCCACTGGAATTACATTTGATTATTTACATTAAATTTTTGCAGACACTTTTATCCAAAGTGACTTACAGTTGGGGGATACATGAAGCGATTCTTCTTACAGAGGCAAACAGACACAGGAAGTGCTTGTAATACCAAGTTTTAGACATTGTTCAAATAAGTACAAGCTAGAAAGAGAAGGAATAAATAAAGAGAAAGACAGTTTTTGTTTTTTTTTATGATGATGTCAGGAAGCTCCGAAAGAGATGAGATGAGTCGCTTGAAAATTGTCATGGATTCAGCATTCCAGATAGGGGTGGGAAGATCATTCCACCAGCCAGGAATGGTGAACGAGAATGTTCTGGAAAGTGATTTTGAGCCTCTCTGTGATGGTACCTCGAGGCGTCGCTCACTAGCAGATCTCAGACTTCTGGAGGGGATGTAGATTCGAAGTAGTGAGTGGAATTAGGCAGGTGCTGAACCTGTGGTTGTTCTATATGCAAGCATCAATGTCTTGAACTTGATGCGAGTCACAACCGGTAGCCAGTGCAAGGAGATAAAGAGAGGTGTAACATGGGCTCTTTTGGGCTCGTTGAAGAGACATACAACTTGAAAAGACATTTCCATGATTGCTTTAACTAACTTGTGTAGCATTGAGGATCATGATGTATTCGGAAAATCTCAGAATTGATCTACGAATCCCGATACGTCAATTAACTCTCCCATCCCTGACATCAAAATATATTTCAAAATAAAATACCAAATACCTTAATTTTAAGTGTATGAAAATAAGCGACAAAATACAGCCGCACCAAGTATCAAAATAGTATCAAAATAAACTACTGTATTTTTGTATTTTAAAAATACGTAAAAATACTTTTACAAGGGTGCATGAAATTTCTTCACAAACCTTCCATCAATAGGCCTATTTGATCTATCCCTTCACCTTTAAACTGACTTTGAACTGAGTTGATTAAGTAAACAATGTTTGATAGCAACAGCTTTTCTCTGTCCGAGTCATGCAATAAATCTGACATATGCAACCAGTTAATTGATCAAATATTCACATATCCCTGTAATCTCCCAAATGAAGGTTGGTTTTAAAGTAACCAACAGTTTAATGTGTAACAGTTTGTGAAAGACTCATAATTGTATCCTAATTTAGTTACTTGGTATTTGGTAATGAAGGGCCTACTTTGCATCAGCAACATTGACTCAATGACAAATAAATCATTCTTAAGAAGACAACTGATGGCACCTGTATTCAGAGCAACTAGTTTTTACTAATTAACTATTTGATTGTTAATCATAAATATAATAATATATTATGTGTCAGGCAGTCATTCATGAATGGTATGCAAAATCATGATCCTACTAAACAGCTACTTCAATTAGGGAACACTATTCAGCAATCAAATATTTATTTATCAATCATTGGACATTTTAGCATTACAACATTTATTAAATGATCAATATGTCTTAATTTTAAATGTAACCAGAAACGTAATCAGAAAGTAGCAACAGAACTTGTCAAGGAGTATTAACCCAACTCCAACCACAGAATCTATTGAGAGCCATAGAAGTATAGAGGACATACACTTATAATAAGAGCAATTGCACAAAGCACATCATATTATATTACTCATTCACCCATGCTTCCTTTTCCACTCCAACGTTCCAATAATTCCAGCCCACTAAAAGCTGCACGCATATATTTACTTACCCTAACAGGCCTATCTATGTAAACGATTTGGAAAAAGTTCAGTCGATTCACACTTTATTGCCACGATATGTGTTCACCCAGCCCTAACATACAGTAATGCTTTAAACACATCTGACAAGCTAGTTGATCAAAAAAGAGATTGTTTTGATTTTGACGCAATATTTACACTGAAGCTCACAGCAGGCTGCTATGGTAAGGTGCATGATATTTCCCGACTAGGTGCAGAGTGCTGTCGATCACAACACACACTGGCCCAGCTAACCAATCACAGCACACACTGGCCCAGCTAACCAATCAGAGCACACACTGGCCCAGCTAACCAATCAGAGCACACACTGGCCAAGCTACCAAACCAGGCTGTAAACAAAGTTGGGCATTTTAACATGGGGAGTCTATGGGTCTGAACTCCCTTTTTGCCGTGCTAACCAATCAGAGCACACACTGGCCCAGCTAACCAATCAGAGCACACACTGGCCAAGCTAACCAATCACAGCACATTTCGTACGGGCCTTCATTTGATACAGGAAAAATAACCTGTTTTTCGAACAACCTAGTATGAGAGCCTGTTCTAGTACATTCATAATTGCATTCATAATTTCCAGATGATTAAAATGTGTAATTAAAAGGAAAGGTGATTTGACACAGTGGTAAACATGACTATGTTCCAACTTTTTTGAAGTGTGCTGTAGCCATCAAAATCAAAATTTGTTTATATTTACAAAATAAAATTAAAGAGAATGAACAAATAAGTAATTCTTAATTTTATGGTATTTCACAAAATGTCCCAACTTTTCTGGAATTGGGGTTGTAAAATGTATATAGAGAGAAAATGTATATATATCTTATCTTATTTGTGTCATTTTGGACTTTTGAACCCAACTGCATCTTGGGTCCAAAAAGCTTCTTCATAATCTTATATATACAGTTACCCTTTTTTTTCACAATATATATAGGCTTATAGAGGGAAGAATGTGCTTTTTAGCAAGTCTGTGATGTTGTGAAAAATGACGGCTTCACTCAACAAATGCACTCTGATTTTTATTGACAACAGTTCATTATCAGTATATATTATGTTGTTTTTTGTGATATCTGTACAATTAGGAAAATTCTTGTATTTCAGACTGATTCATAAAATGGCATGCGTTCTGTGTCGATTCACAGCACATATGTGTGTGATATTTAAATGTACATTCATATGTATCTTTTTTCCTCTTGTTTCGGTGTGAAGTATACAGTCACAGATAGGAAATATTGAAGGGTGTTATTTTTCAGTTCAGTGTGATATTCTTGCTTTCTCCGTGTGTCCTGCTGAGCCTAACCTGAGGTGTGATTGTTTTTGGAGGTGTCTGGCAGACATTGGGCTGAGATAGTGTCTGGGACTCATGCAGGGCCAGGTGCTGGTAGGGAAGCTGCATTCACTCACCCCACAGTGGAAAGAGACACACAACCCAGTGCAAGAGACTCATCATTCACACATCCCATAATCCATCACTGCGCTGTGTTTAAGAGGATGAGAGGACTGTGTTCTAGTCCTCTAATACCTGGGTATTCACAGACATACACACCCGAAGAAACGCACACGTAAACACACTCCCACTCACTCACAATGCGGAGTCAGCAGCAATAGAAAGCAGTAAGCTGAAAAGATATTCAAACTCCACAGTAATTACAGTGAATATACCTGACAGTGGGCTTTTCAAATAATCGGGGGTTTATTTCTTCTTTTTAACTTTTATAATATTTCCAAGAAGTGATTATCTTTACTTTTAAGCAGTTTTCTTTTCTTGTATGTGCAGACTTGTGCGCAAACTGAATATGAAATATTTTTGAGAAATATTTTCCAGCTGTGACAACGTCCACTGGTTTTGAATATAATATTTTGATACACTGTGACATTTAGAATGCTAATCAAAAACTAATCTATTTTGTATTATGTTCTACAATAATTAAAGGGGTTATGAGTTATTTGAACTCATGTAAATATTTCTTTGTCAAAACAAACCTGTTGTCTTTGTCACAACAAAACAGTGTCTCTTATGAACATTATAACTGTTTCAAAACCATTATGACAAGAGCATGTAACAGAGAGAGAGAGAGAGAGAGAGAGAGAGAGAGAGAGAGAGAGAGAGAGAAAGAGAGACCTTTTAATGATTAAAAACCTTGGCACAGATCACACATGGTGAGAGAATCTGCGGGGAGTCGAGAAGATGAAAAACAATTAAAAGTCAGATGAAGATAAATACTGAACAGAACAGTCTGGAAAACCTCACAGGTATTGAAATATTTGTTTAGTGAGATTCATTATAAGAGGAATTTACACTAGTTTTTTCCAAAGCAATTTGATCTAGTTTGTCAATTAGACATAATAAATTGGTTGAGTGAAGCACAACAAAGGTCGTTTGAAGGAAACTGGAGGGAAATGAAGAAAAGCCATCTGACATTGTAATATAACAAAGGGAACTGGGAGATGATGATACTACAAACTATAAGAGGAATAATTACATTTAAAGAAACAGTTCACCCAAAAACAAACAGTTTGTAATAACTGACTGACCTTCATTTTGTTCCAAACCTGACTTTCTTTGTTCTGTGGAACAAACAAAAAAAAAAAGGAGATTTTGAAGAACATCATCGTCACTCTTTTCCATCCAAGCACAATGAACGGGGACTGAAGCTTTAAGGACATAAAAGCATAATAAAACTATTATTTATATATTATATATTATTATATATATGGTTTGGTAGTAAAACTTAATTTTAACCACTGATTCTTTAAAGCCTCATCCTTTGGAAGTGAAAATAAGTCACATTCATTTTCACAGCATCTTCTCGACATTATGTTTTCCGCATGAGCGAGCTACAGCATTTGAAGTTTGTTTTCTCGGGATGTCCACGCAGAACATGGGCGGGCATTATGCAAATGTGTTAACTTTCGATGTGTGAACTTCACAGAAATGGGATTCAAATTACAAACAACTCAGTTAAGTGGTTCAGAGTCGACTCTTTTATTTGAGAGACAATACATTTATTTATGGTGCACTTTCAGATTTACCACTTTGCAGACTGTTTACATTCACATACAGCTACATTACACACTGCAATATTCAAAAATCCATAATGGGGCACTTTAATGAGAGAATTAATCTCACTGGATTAGTTTGATTTGTATATGAATCATTCTGATACAAGACTGGATTTATGAATTCAATCACTTTTAAATGTCTTATTCCATGATTACAAAACTGAAATTCAGGTCTGTTCATCACACAAACCAACTATATGATTTTTGAAATATAGCACATTCGTCAGCTGAACATTTATGGTATTTTTGGGTGCTTTTTTAAAGCTTGTAAACTCTGGGGCCTATTCACTGTAATTTTGTGTAAATGAGCAGCAGTAGATTCTTCAAAATGTCTTCTTGTCCATAGAAGAAAGAAAGTCATATAGCTTAGAATGACAGGATGGAGAATAAATACATTTACATTTAGTCATTTAGCAGATGCTTTTTATCCAAAGCGACTTTTGGGGACAATAGAAACAATCAAAACTAACATAAGAGCAACAATATGTAAGTGCAAATGACAAGTCTTGGTTAGCCTAACGCAGTACATGTAGCAAGGTTTTCGTTATATATCATATATATACACACACACAAAGAAAAAGAAGTAGATAGAATAGGAAAAAATAGAAATAAAAATAGAAATAATAACACAATTTTCATTTTTGTCTGAATGATCCCTTTAACTATAAATAACGTCTGCACTTGGGCTCCCAGAGGATTTGTTTATGGTATCAGAAGACCTTTTACTTTGACAGTATTAGTATTTATAGTCCCATTGATCCTCAGGCTCACAGAGTCTCATATTTGAAGATTCATAATGTTGAGAAAGCCCTGCAGCTAGTGACAAAGTATTCTCAGTATGGATTTATGAGGACTGGCCTGTCTCTAAGGGTCTAGTGATCAGGCAGGACCAGGGTTTGGTCCAGGGTGAGACTGATTTAGTGAGGGAGAAGGAGATGTTGGCCCCAGGCCTCCAGGTCTCTCATGTCCACTGATCCAGGATAACTGAGAGGATTTATGTGCACAGCTGCCTGACTAGTGCAGCTCAGTGTAATAATGAGATCACCTTCAGGGGCCGCAGCTAGCACTCTTCTCTTTACACACATCTCTCTTTCTATGTGTTTGGCTGGAGCAGTCCTCCAAATAGATTCTCTTTTACGAACTCTTGACAAATTAGCATGTTTACTGCCTACAGCCAATCCTCTGATATGCATTCACTTTATTCTTTTAGTCAATGCCCTTCAAGTTTACGCATCTCTGTGTTTATTTCTCATTTTAGCAATAATGAATGTCATATTGGCTGTTTCTTTCAATTGAATTAATATGCTCAGTTTTTATGAGAGGAAATATAAACTGTAATTTGATAAATTGTGATTTATTGAATTTGCCTGGTCCTTGTATAATAATGTTGTAGAGGCCTGCAAAGCAGTGACACTTTCTTAAGGATCTTTATCCGTTTTCATTTGTGTGCAATAATTGGGCTGCATTGATCTGACACAGTTAACAAAGCTAAGTGTTTTCCAATGGAAACCCCTTCCTTTGTCGCATCCTGCTGTTTACAGCTGTGAGCTTACACAATGTAGCATGAGGAGAAAGTTTTCTTTCACTGTGCATTTTAATCATGGCAATAAAATCTGTAAAAGTGAAAATCAATGCTTCTTTTCTTGGTAAAAGAAAATATGCATTACATATTTATATACAGCTGATATTTTTTTTTCTTTTTTGTAATCCTTCAATTCTTCACAGCTTCTTGAAGATACATTACACTGCACCAACATATTTACATCTCTGCACTTCTCAAGTCCCTGGACTCTTTGAAAAAGGGCAGAAAAGCTCTACTGTTCTACTGCTCTACTGCTCTATTGCATTTAATATAAATTTAACCTAATACATTTTCATTTATTTGTAATGAGTGTCAGAAAACATTACATTCAGTTTGCACTGCTATGTCTTTTAAAATATATAATTTCTGTAGTAAGTACTCTTGTACTTCTTTTTCACAAGAGAATGTTTTGAAAGACACAGTGTCTGTATGAACTGTCCTTGAATGTAAAAGAGCGTTTTAAGATACTTCAACAGTTCACCTTTTGTGCTCCACAGAAACAAGACAACAGCACACAGGTTTAGAACAGCATGACAAACCTTTCCATTTTGGGGGTGAACTATCCCTTTAAATCCAAGCCTTGGAGTTCATCTAAAAACACCCAATTATAGCATCAAAGCCTGTCATTCACAATGACAGCTCACGTTGTCTTATCTGGGTGTCTGGTGGTTGTGACTGACTCTCATAACTAGCAAAACTTGCACCATGCTTTTGTGAATTCTGGCACAGCTGGACCATCTCTCTATCTGTCATATTTCTCAACTATACGCTTACAGTGTGCTATCTCTTGTGCCACCTCACTGGCTCCACATGAAGAGAGACAGATAAAGAAGAAGGTGGGGAGCGAGGAACGGTGTGAATTTAATTTTATGGTTTATTAATAAAGACATATCAATTTCTCTGTGCCCACACACACCTCTGTTGAGTAGCTGCACCTCCCTCTTCTGCTATCTGGATCTCTCTTTATTAGGAAGATACAAAGCCCTGCTTGCAAGGGAATCCAAAGATAGATGTCTGTGTGACAAGCAGTCAACTCTCATTCTGGAGTATGTTAGAGGCTGGTCATTAGCATATGCTGTATAATTGAATCAACAAATTAGAAACCTCATTCACTGACGTGCCTTCCAAAGTGCTTTCGATGGTTATCTTGTTATTTTCCAAATGATACATTGAAGGCTTGATTAGCCAAAATTAACAAGCAAACTACATGGTCTATGAGGTTGCTTTCATCAACAAGCATGCATATACAATAAAAAAAGAGAACAGCCGGCATGGTATAATTAAATGAAGTCTAAAGGGAACTTAATCTGTATTTAATCTTAATTACTAGTTGGCTCTGTAATGCGAGACGCCACAGAAGTACTGTCAAGTGTAAATGTGTGTGGACTGGTTATTGATCAGATGCACAAGAGAGCTGGCAGGCTTAAATAAATACGCAGGAGAACAATTCATATTTCTATAATATTCCTAAAGCCTTACTTCCTTCCTTTTCTGACTTTATGGCTCTAAGAATTCACTGTTAGGGCAAAAATGCAAATTTTATCAGAATATAAGATTTAAATCTTTCAAAATGTAAATTACTTTCTATTTGTGGAGCGGCAACTACAGGGTCCGATAAATACAGAAAAACTAATTTTTGTATAAACAATAAGAGCTATGTGCCTGCATTGTTACACAGCTTTACTGAAACATATTGCTTATGCCAGATATAGGAATTTCTTGAGGTCACGGCTTACCTTTTGAAACTTGGCACTGATAAATGACACTGTATTATTTTCCCATTCTTTTAAACTGCCTAGCTACACAAGATCAGGTTTGATGGTCCTTAAATTAGGAATTGGTGGAGAAACCACTGCAGGAAAACTGACATCAGCAGCGTTAGCAGGGATGCAGATGTGAAGACCCTACATTTAATTATTTGACATAACACTAAACCAAGCTTAGTTGCTGTTTTTCTATGCATGTAAATGTAAACCCACAGTGTCTCAGCAACATGATGAAAATCTCTCTGTGTGGTGCGTCCCCTTTGGGGCCCTCACTGAGTTAATCCAACGTTGCCCCCAAGTGTTCATTGAAAGCAATGCCATCAGGGGCCCAAACACTGGAGCTGCACGATAATGTATCGCTACATGCTTGCAGAGAATTGAGTGCAGGTGCCTCACACTCTGTTATTGCATCACATTCAATTTGTGCCGAGCCGAGCACATTAATGGAGACACAAGGCTGCAAAGACAATCCACTGTGAGCTCCATATTGCCACATTCAGGGCAGAGCAAATTTATAGCGTCTGATGCAAAAAAAAGAAAAAAAGAAAAAAGAATGAAAGAAAGACCAATATAAGTTCTAATATAGCCTTATCAAAAAATATTGCATTATCCACTAATTTTGTGATTGGACCTAATTATAAAGTGATTAAGCCGGTTGTAAAACAGGCCTGTTGAATCAGGCTTATCTTGTCGAATATCTTGTCAATAGCTTGGAGAACAGCTGATGATGAATTTTTCATCATTAATAAATAAGTTTCAAGTTCAAGTTAAAATGTGTTTCAGTAGGCTAATTTAGATGGCATAGATTTATTATAGATTATATAATTAGCCTATATAAAGTAATAATAATTATATAAAGTAATTTTTATTATTACTGGGGAAATTCCACATAGCCTACATAAAATGAGAAGTTTGATATGACTTTAAGCAGATATAATTAGGCTATTAAATATTATACTGATAAATAATTGAAGCATTTTTTTTTCTTTTTAATATAGGCTATTATTACACTTTATGCACCTTTTTATGTTTACGTTTTCTTAGCATCTTAATTGAACATTTCTCTTGGTATTGCTTGTATTAATATGCACAAAATATAAACAATGTTTTCTTAAGCCAATTTTTGTTGAGAGTATTTGTACTTTGGGTATATACGGACAAGCATAATTAGCAAAATTGTCCATGGAATAGGCCTATTTTAGGAAGAAATGCATATAATCATTTTATTTTCATAATTTGTAATTATGTTATGAATCACTAAAACGTTAGAGATTAAAAACGATATAACAGTGATATAATATTGTGTCCGTTTAACTTCTGATACATCCTGATGACGCTGCGCTTGCATTTTGCTCGTTTGCTCAGCGTTTCCTAGAACAGAAATTGGAAACGCTGTCATTAAGTTTGTCTCCTTCGGCTCTCCGTAGATCACCGACATATTGTTTGTGAGGAGCAAATTCTGGAAGACAAGGAGAGTGTTAAGATTACAGCGTTAATATAACCAGAATTCAAAGCGTATATCAGCAAAGAAAGCACGATGGGTAAGCATCCAACCTATACTGTTGTTGACGCGTTAGTTCTGTTATTCGCGGTGTTTGGGGACACAATCTGTAGCTGAAAACCCGAGAGAAGCTACATCATGTCAGTTAAAGCATGAGCGTGAGGGGACAGTTAGCCTAGCACACTGCTGTACTCGACATACGTGTTTACCAGTCAACCTGAGAACAGATATCTGAAGCTAGAACAGTTGCTTGTGGAGGTTTTGAGTCTTTGTAACGTAAACGCTTGTTCATGTTCATCCAGAGATTGTGAAGTAGTCTCATGTTTGTCTCTACACAGTGGACGAAGAGGAAATGCTCCGACATTATACACTGAAGAACCCAGTGAACTGTCATTATGCACATAAACGATGGCCATAAATGCTGTTTATGTAGATAGCTGACTGGGTTTAGACAGACTAAACAAATAAGTCACTCGCCTCAAATTTCAGTGAGATCTCTAGTCAACTGTAACATGTGACCAACCCTGATAGCTGATAGTTTCTGTTTTAAATCCGTTTATCAGATGTCTGCTCAAAGGCTGCTTCTTGTCAGAAGATGGTTATGTTGTCAGAAGCAATAAAACCTCACTCATGATACATTTAAATATGACTTGGGCCCTCAGTTTTATGGAATACTGTTGAGAGGGTTGTTTGAAGGTTGGGACAGGAACCATACAGATAGGATGTCAGAATCTGCTGCTGCTGACTTGGTTTTTCCGGTCTTATGGTTTACTATTTCAATGAATCATCACAGTGAAAATGAATGAGATATCTGACAGCTTTTCCATGACAGTTTAGTGGATTTCTCACACTGTGTGGCATTTCAGTTTGCATTTTTTTGAAACCAGGGTCAGTTTTGGATTCAGGTTGGGCTTCTGATCAATAGACAGTAAACAGTCAGTAATAAAATAAGAACAAATAAATTACAAGCAAAAGCACAGTGGTACATATAAACAGTATCATTCAGATGAGAAATATTACAGAAATCAAATTAAATATAAAACATTGCATAGAACTGTGTAAATGATGTAGATGGATCCTTATTAAAGCTACACAAGTTGTGATTTTGCAGGTTGAACTGTGGATCGTCTACACCCTGATCCCGTCGGCTGTTTGTCCCTAGTGCTCCGTCTTTAAGCCATAGCAAACACACCTCTTTAAAATAGTTCTGCGACGGGGGCCCAGCCCACACTGCTATTTGTGAGGCCCATGTGATGGGCGACGATGTAATGGAGTACTTGAGTCGGGTTGAGCCACAGCTTGCTTGTCATGCCATCTAAATTTGTAGAACAGGGTCATTATGATGTTCTTTCTCTTCTTAAAGGAATAGTTCACCCAAAAATGAACATCCTTATGTCATTCCAGATCCTTAAGACCATCTTTCTTCCATGGAGAACTTAACCTAATGTAATAAAAGTGAACTGGGGCTGTCAAATACCAGAATAACAAAAAAGTTGTTCACTGAAAAGTCATTGCTAATGTGAGGTGGCAGAAATGATGTGAATACTGAGGGGACAATGGTGGACAGAGGATTTGGTTTTCAAGCTAAATGCAATAGTCTTCCAATATGGGTTTGGAACAAAAGTAAATGGAACTACAAACAATGTAATTTTTGGGTGAACTGTTCCTTTAAGCCATGGCCTATATTGTTCATGAGCAGATATATTGGCGTGTAAAAGAAGGCCTCACCCATCTCACCCAAAACCTCACCCATCATGAAGCCTGATTTCTGATAGTCAAGCTGTAACTTGTGCTAGTTCTCTGCCCCAGAACTGCAGATCTTTACTGACAGAAGCTTATGGAGGCCTTCACATGGTGCCAGTGCTGATTTTGGGTTATTTTCCTCCTTTGAGATGCAGTGCAGTAAGATCATACAGAAAGGATGGGAGCAGATCCAAGATCTGTAACTGTACCCTCAGGCGCTTCGTCTGTTAGTGCCCTGATGTGCTTTCGGGAGCATTAGCCAGTCATCATTCGTAGCCACCTCTGCTCTCAGTGCTGCACAAATGCTGAGACAGGCTGCTTTAGCTGCTTGCTCATGCAAACAGCGTTTAGACACCCTCACTAAAAGTGGTTTTGCTCACTGTTCAAGTGCGATGTGCTCAGCACAAACAGACCAAAGTGAGTAATGAAGGTGGAGATAGCTGCTGAGAGTGCTGAACAATTTCTCCGACGTTCATTTTGAAGGGAAGGGTTTAATAAGCTATGCATTTCCACATTCATTTTAGTCTTGTTACTGATGACATGTGCACTCTTGCAGATGGCGCACCAATTGAAATTGTTACAGCTGTTTTGTTTTTCCTGTCAATATGCCCAGATACATGAGTATATGTCCACCATGGACAGTTTGTGCAGGTCTTGTACTCCTAGTTTCCTCAGTAGCAACTCATTAACAGAAATATGAACTTTGCCATTTTTATTGACCATTTGAAAACAAACTCTGCATCCCTGTTCACAGACTTCAAATCAAGATCTTTATTCTTATAAGACAGGTTTAACAAGATGTTTATATACAATACCATTTAAAAGGTTGGGGTCAGTAAGTCCTGAAATGTTTTTGAAAAGTATCTTATGTTCACCAAGCCTGTGTTTATTTAATCAAAAATACAGTAAAGCAGGACAGTTATATGGTGAAATATGATTAATTTTAAAATGTATTTTACCTCTGTGATGGCAAAGCTGAATTTTCAGCATCATTATTCCAGTCTTAAGTGTCACATGATCCTTCAGAAATCATTCTGATAATATTACCAATTTTGAAAACAGTTACACTTTCATATTTTTGTGGAGACCTTGATTTTTTTTATTTAGGATTATTTAAAAAAGGAGGAAAAAAATATATTTTGGTAATCGTGTAATTGGTTGATTATTCTAACGATTAATCGAGTAATCTGATAAACATTTTATGTGGTAATACAAATAAACCTAAGCGTACAATAGACTTTAAAATGACTTAATAGCAATGAGGCAATAATTGATTCAAATAAAATATAAGAAAGCTATCCATTTTATTTACAAACAACAGTTTTATTTACACATTTGTAATAAAACAATATAATCATAACTAAAGGACATTGTGTACTATATCAAATGCCTGCAGAGGGCGCCAACAGCCTGATATTTGTTTGTACACTTTTCCTTGTTTAATATTGACTAAACAACATTTAATTCAAATGTCCACTGTAATAGTTTGCCACTTCTGTATGATAGAAATGCTAGAGCCACTGTAATTTCTCGAACAAGAACATGTGGACATCAAAACATGAGAACTCAGAGTAAGGGTTTTAAACTTTTCAACAGTTAGCATATTTAACAAGATATTCTTCTGTATATCTTCTGTATGCTGATGTATTCTTTTGTGTTAGTGTAGGTTTATAAATGATTTGCCTTATAAATTTGATAGAATGGTGCACATTGTTTCCAGCTGAACATTATAAGCAACTTAGACTCACAGCTTCACAATAGCACTATGCATTATTATGATCTTAAATGGGTTTTAATATTTCACACAACCTCAGAAAATGGTCTAATAATGCTTTTCATGGATTCTCGACCGTGGAATGCACCACTTCAGGTAATTGTCGGTTAGTCGACACGTGCCAAATGCAATCAACAATTCTTATCATAATAGAGTACTCAAATTTAATCAAGGAATAGTGACAGCCCTAAAAAAGGCATTTGTTCTGTTGAGTACTTAGTTAATATGCAATATAAATATACTGCGTGGGCAAGATTATCTGGAAACCTACTTTTTTTGGATTGGATTGTACTGCTGTGGATGGGAGGTTGATTATCATGTTTTTTCTTGGATCAAAGCAGACTATTAATTGTTTGTTGTGTTTTTGGAGATGTCTGTAAACTGTTACTAATTCGTTATGTTCTGCAGAGCCTTCAGGAAGTCCTGCAAAGGATAATTTCAGGATGAACCGCTACAAGAACAAAGCACTCAACCTGGAGGAGATGCGTCGGAGAAGGGAGGAGGAAGGCATTCAGCTGAGGAAACAGAAACGAGAGCAACAGGTGACTGTCCACTTGCTTGGTTTATTTGTTTTCATGTTCCCTACGTGATTTTTCTTTTAAAGGTAACCTGAAAATATATGGAACCCCATTGAATTTAATATATATATATAGAGGTTTTATTGTGCAGTTAGTGGGTGCATGTTTTTCCAAAGAGAAAAAAAATAATCATAATCATCCGCTGTTAATATGTCTTATACTACCATTCAAAACTTTGGGGTTTGTAATTTTGTGAAATATTATTTTGTAACATTATCCCATACATCCTTTTCGCATTGACTATGCTGATACAGAAGTTAAATGGTTTGAATGCTGTTTCATGTTAACTTTAACTGATGCAATTTGCACTATTGATTCTCTCTTTTTCTCTTGGCAGCTGTTTAAGAGAAGAAATGTGGAGCTGCTGGGTGAAGAAGGGGGAATGTTTGACAGTCCACTTACGGATTCCTTCATCTCCTCCACCACAGCACCAGTGAGTTCAAACCCAAATGCATAGTTTGCTTTTTCCCATTATGTCACTTACAGGCAGAGGTAACACTGGGTGTGTTGTTAGTAGTGCATTATGACCCCTTAATTCAATAAGCACTATTGATTTGGACTTCACAGAGGTGCAAACCTGGGTCGAAAACAAATTACGGTCATTGATCTAGACCAAATTTGTCCTATGTGTTTTTTAGGATGGAGTAATTACAAGAGACATGGTTGAAATGCTCTTCTCAGAAGATCCTGAACTACAACTGGTCATAACACAGAGATTCAGAAAACTGCTTTCCAAAGGTATCTGGCACAAACACATGTCTGGAGTTGCCTAGAAGCATGTCTGAGTTTTAATAAATCAATCTCTGTGTTGTTCAGAACCAAACCCTCCTATTGACGAGGTGATAAGCACTCCGGGAGTTGTGAATAGATTCGTTGAGTTCCTTCAGAAAAGTACCAATTGCACTTTACAGGTGAGATGTGATGAACTAAAGCTAAACTAGTTTCTCCATTTAAAGTTCTAAATTCAGATCCTTGAATGTTTTTTTTTTTGTTTGTTTTTTGCTTTTTTCCCTCCCCTCAGTTTGAAGCCGCTTGGGCACTGACCAACATCGCATCTGGAACATCTCAGCAGACAAAGTTTGTGATCGAGGCCGGAGCCGTACCTGTCTTTATCGAGCTTCTCAACTCAGAGTTTGAAGACGTGCAGGAGCAGGTACAACTTATGAAGCTGCAAGGGATAAGTCACCTTGTGTAGTTTGTGCTAAACGAGTATATATCCCATGTTGTTATGTTAATGAATCTTTGTGTCACAGGCTGTTTGGGCTTTGGGGAACATTGCGGGAGACAGCGCTGTGTGCAGAGATTATGTGCTAAACTGTAATATCCTTTCTCCTCTACTAATGTGAGTGCTCAGTTTTTCTGTTTACCTTACACAGGACTACAGTATTTGGCATTTATCTGACATAGCAATAACTTCAACATCGTCTGCGGAAGAAACAAACATTTTTTGCTTAAGATAAGGATTGATTGTTTTCTTAATGATACTTTTTTCATCCCCAGGCTGCTGA
The DNA here is from genome assembly GCF_018340385.1 of Cyprinus carpio. Lineage (NCBI taxonomy): Eukaryota > Metazoa > Chordata > Actinopteri > Cypriniformes > Cyprinidae > Cyprinus > Cyprinus carpio. The sequence goes on along the minus strand of NC_056590.1, from coordinate 17,054,532 downwards.
CGAAATCAACTCGTCTCACAATGACCAGGAATGCTGTGTGGGCCTTGTCCAACCTCTGCAGAGGCAAAAGTCCACCCCCAGACTTTGAGAAGGTCTTTACTGCTTGTCTGTCCCTTGACAACACTCTATATTTTCCTTATGTTTAAGAAGGCACTTTATGCTTTCAAAAGGTCTCATGTGTCATAGGTCTCAGTGGCTGAAAATGTAGCTTTATCATCACAGGAATAAATTGCATATTAAAGGGGACATCGGATAAAATGTTTACTTTTTTAGTTGTTTTTGCATTTACTTAGGTTTCTGGCATGTCTGCCAGCACAGAAAAGCTGAAAAGAAAACAGGCAGCCAGTTTGTTATGAACTGTCTTGAGTCTGAAACTGTCATCCAGCGAGCTGTTTCAGTTTGCAGCCAGTTTCTATGTAGATTGCTAGTTATTTGAATAAGACTGCCTCCGAGCCATATACGGAGTCCAAGGAAGCAATTCAGGTGTCTTGGAAGAGAGGGGTGGGGTGAACAGTAGCTCATTATCATTTAAAGATACATGCACTGAAGTGAGTCACTGTGATCATGTTTTACATGATAAAAAGGGTGTTGTTTTACATGTCTATTGAGGAAGTTTAACTGAAGTATGTTACAGACATTTCCTGAATACCCAAAAGAATCATACCAACTTGTGGAAAATAAGCATCCGATCTTCTCTTTAAAAGTATATTCAAATAGAAAACAGTTGGTTTGAATTTTACAATTTCACAATGTTATTTTTACTGCACATTTGATCAAATTAATGCAAATAAACGGTGACTGCATATAATATATATATATATATATATATATATATATATATATATATATACACGTCTTTCAAAATCATTGAAAAAAATTATTTCATGTACATTTCAGTAAAATCTCAACTATTATGTATCACATGAAAGGAGTGTTCTTACACATGACGATCAGTGACGTCATGTCATTGTGCAGTTTTTAAATTTTTTTTTTTTTTTTTTTACTGATTTATTTATTTTTATATATCAATCTAGATGCTAAGTGTCACTTAATCCGCAGACTTCATATTGAAAGCTGTCTTTTTCTCTTGTAGGTGTCTCCATGCCTGCCTGTGCTGTCCCGTCTTTTGTTCAGCAGTGATTCAGACCTGCTGGCTGATGCCTGTTGGGCTTTGTCCTATCTCTCTGATGGGCCCAATGAGAAGATCCAAGCAGTCATTGATTCAGGGGTCTGCAGGAGGCTGGTGGAGCTGCTCATGTGAGTCTGCTATTATGACTTAATTGTCATTTCTAAATCATATTGAAACTGCTACACTTAAGTCAAAAAAATCAAGATGCATACTGAAATACTTTTTCTTATAAATAACTGTCTTTATTTGGTGAAAAGTTTATATATAATATATAATTACTGTTCTATTTATAATATAGTCGACACAGCATAGTCTTTTAGTTTCAATCTTTCTGAAAATCCTGCATTGAATTGTGCGTTGTCTATAAACAAATCCATGGTAAAATTAAGTAAACAAAGGACCTTGAAAGTTCTTACTGATGTTGTCTGGAACTTCATTAAAAATAAAGTTCATCCACTCTATCCTAATGCTGGGATCAGAAGGAAGGCGATGCATAGACTGTTTTTCCACAACTTGGCACTGCACAGCATTTTGTTGTCTTTGGAGCAACTTTATTGTTTGGTTTCTGTGTAGACTTGTGTTTGCCTCTGTCGTTATTTACACTACATGCATGAATCAGTAGGTGGGGCTAAGGAGGCAGTGCTGTATAAGCAGGTGTTCATCTTCTTCTGCAGAGGCGGGGTTTAGCCACACTATTATGCCATAATGTGGCAAATTCCACAAGCTGTCGTTTTGACAGATTGGCTTCAATATAAGCTGTTTTTAGACTAACAAGAAAGTTTTGAGTTCTGAAACTTACAGTATGTTTTTATAGTACAATGACCTCTGATATGTCAAAAGGGAATATTGATTTCTTAGTTCATGACCCCTTTAACACGAATGAAAACAAGGCTGTGAGGGAAACACTTGCAGTCTTTATAATGGCATGCTCTGTATAAAGGTTCTAAATCATGTAGTTATCAGAACTCGCACCTTTCAGAACCGTTTTATAGAGTTTTTTTCTGAAAGACGTTTCATCAGCTGAATAATCAGTATATTGTTTAATGAAAGAACACATTGTACTGCTATACTTTACAGCCTTGTTTTCATTCCTGTCAAAAATTAAATATGGCACTACCCTGCCAGAGGTCTAAATCGGGGGGGGCTTCAAATATTCTGTTGGACAGCCAGGGACCTTTGAGTTAAAAAGTTTGAGAACTGCTGTTCTTGATGACCTATTTCCTCTTTTCTTGCAGGCATACCGATTACAAGGTGGCCTCTCCTGCTCTGAGGGCCGTTGGAAACATTGTTACAGGAGATGACATTCAGACACAGGTGTGTTTGTGTGTGAGCAGATGTGTTTCTTCGTCTTCATGTATGATTATCTCTGGTTTGGAACAGAAGATGGATGGCTTTTATTCTCTCTGCCCTAGGTGGTGTTGAACTGCTCAGCTCTCCCCTGCCTCCTGCACCTGCTCAGTAGCGCCAAGGAATCCATCAGGAAGGAGGCCTGCTGGACCATCTCCAACATCACAGCGGGAAACAGAGCGCAGATTCAGGTACACCCTGACCCACACTCCACATCCGCTACCAAGATGCACACTCACAGGGCCCAGCTTGTTTATCATGCGCCCTCAAACCTTCAAAGAAGTGGTCCTGTGTCTAGTGTCTACTTGGGATATATTTTTGGATTTAAGGATGATTTTAATCCTCTGTTCTTTTTCTCACCTGTCTTCATCATCATCTTCTGCAGGCTGTAATAGATGCAAACATCTTCCCAGTCTTGATAGATATCCTACAGAAAGCAGAATTCCGCACCAGGAAGGAGGCGGCGTGGGCGATCACTAATGCCACGTCAGGTGGCACACCTGAGCAGATCCGGTGAGCTCTGAGCATGTGCTTACAGCTCGTTTTAAGTTAAACATCTTAAGCATTCAGACTTCTGACAAACTTGTCGCAAAGCCTAAAATAATAATTATATTTAATATTAAGCTTGTTCTGCCTGGGACAGTATTTTCTGTGCTGGCGTGTCTGTGCTCTTGTCTTTGTGTCCGTCTTCAGTGTGTCTCATCTCTGACCTCCTGTTTACAGACTTTGTATTATTTCTATTGCGATCTCTGGAAAACAATTGCAATGCCATTTATAAGCAAGTCTGGAACAGAGATTGGACCAAATAAAGCAAACCAAAAATCAGTTGTGTGTTTAGAGCAAAAAATGTCTGGTTATGATTGATGGCCTTTCGAATATTTACCCTCTTTACATGTATGTCAGACAGCCTCTTTTTGTCTGTGCGGGTGATTCTTGGTCAACAAAAGCAACAGTGTGCAGTGTGTGATCCTCGATATGTCTGGCTTTTTGAGTCACAGTAGTCAAGTCACATGACAGCATTGGTTGACGGAGCATAAATTGAGTTGGACCTGACCTCAGAAATAAATTCTCAAGATAGTTTGAGTTTAGCATGGGAGCCCATTTAAGCCCGTCTGGCCAAGTTGGGTCTTCTCAGAAGGCTATTAGCACAGCACAGCACAAGCGCTAATATTGGTGAAGTTGTCTTGTTCACCAGGGAGCACTTGTGATGTGTTTATCCAGGTTGTATTGCAGTGTGGTTTTCATGCGTCCAGTGAGATCACAGTCTGGAAGTATCACTATGCACACTTACAGCAAATGGCTGCAGTTTTTATCAGACATGTACTTATGGTATTTAGCCACAGCCAAAACAGTGCTTCATTAAATGTATCAGCCTATAATGTGTACTTACTGAGTGCTTCCTTCGGCAAAAGCGTAGCGACAACTTACCATCTAATGTCTCATCTAATTGTGTTTATAATGTACGAGACATGTTTTTAACTGGAGTGTTACATAGTGTGGTGTTATGACTTGACATTATTATTAATGTTTTATGAATAAGCTTTACTTTTGGATTGTGTCCAAGGCATTTTATTTCATTGTGTACTTAAGATGTTTCTTAGTCTACTTTTAGACTGAAAGATTAGATTCTGATTTTGCTTTCCTGTCCTTTCACGTTCCACATTGCTTAAATGTTTTTTTTTTTAGTATCAGTGAATAAGAAAGGAAACTTGAGCCAGTTGCTAGCCTGATTTTGGTGATGTTCTCTTGCTGAACTTATTTGTATTGAGGGAAATTAAATTATGATGTTTATTTTCTGAGAAATTAAGTACTGAAGGACAAATATTGTCCCAGTCATACTGGTGCATGGCTAGTTTTACAAATTGATCATTCCACGAATTACAAAAAGCAGCAGAAGAGGGAATGCATAATATTCTGTGCCAAAAAAAAATAAAAAATCAGTTATTGGACTTTATTTTCGAGGGCAGTATTCCAAGCACAATGTTGTTTGGATTGCATTTCCTATTCAATTAACATACTGTTGCTTATTATTCCCTTACCTGTTTCTTTTCCGTAGGTATCTGGTGAATTTGGGCTGCATTAAACCTCTTTGTGATCTTTTGACTGTGATGGACTCCAAGATCGTACAGGTGGCTTTGAATGGTCTGGAGAACATTCTCAGACTGGGCGAGCAGGAGGCCAAACAGAACGGCAGCGGCCTCAACCCTTACTGCAGTCTTATTGAGGAAGCCTATGGTAACATTTATTTTCACCAAACAATTGCTACAATTGCATGTGTTTTTTCGGAGACATCATGTCAAAGGATTTGGGGAACGGGCGTTATTTTTGGAATTAGCAGCCCAAAATTAGAGAACACTATTGACTATTAATTAGTTGTTTATTAGGATGAATATTACCAGTATATTGACTGTTTATTAGTACTTATAAAGAACATATTAATGCTTTACTATGAATAAGCAGTAATTAGGAGTTTATGGAGGGAAAACTTGTATAGTGAGTGTGTTCCCTAATCTAAAGTGTTTCCATCAATGTTAAAAAGAGTTGTGCTGCTTGATTTTTTTTTTTTTCTCTTTTTTTTTTCTTTCTTTTTTTTTTTGTGTAGGGTAAAAACAAATCTTTTGAGCTTTCTATTTATCAATATACACGTCTTTACTAGGACTTTTTTTTATAAATCTAGTGCATCCTTGCTGCATAAAAAAATAAATAAAACGCAATCAAAGAAATCTATGTAACTCTCGCTGTCTTTCTCCTCTTGCCAGGTTTGGACAAAATCGAGTTCCTACAGAGTCATGAAAATCAGGAGATCTACCAGAAAGCCTTTGACCTCATCGAGCACTACTTTGGAGTTGAGGATGAGGATGCCAGTCTGGCACCACAGGTGGATGAGAGCCAGCAGCAGTTTCTTTTCCCGCAGCAGGAGGCCCCCATGGAGGGCTTCCAGCTATAACCAGCCTTCAGACTCTTTCCGGCCGCCCCTTCCCTTTACACCCATCCCTGCACCCCGTACCGGTACTAAAACACACGTCGGAATATATCTGGGTGAACCAAATTTCGACCCGTGACACTGACTGATTTATTTATTCACTGAGGTGTGTTTCACACAGGGGAACGTATCCACTGCCCTATCACACACGAGAGAGCTGGATTTTAGTTTCTTTCACCGCCCCCCCTCCTCCACTGATGCAGCTTAATAATCATCTCCCTCAGGTAGAGATCGTGGCGCTGTGTCCTTTTCTCTTTAAAAGGGGAGGTATGCCCTTTCACTAAAAGATGAGAGAATTTTCTCATTTAAAATCAGCAAGTCTTGATCTTCATCCTTATTCTTTTGATCCTGGTTTGTTTTTCATTATTTTGTGTTTATAGAATTTTTTCATTATTCATATCCTGGTATTTAAACAAGCCTGGTTGTGTTTGATATGCCCATTCTTTATAAACAAAACTCATAATACGCATAATATCTGCAGATGCGTTTCATGAGGATTTAAGCACTCTTCAAAGGATTTCTTAAGCCGTTTCATTTCGTGTTAGTATTTATATCAGACCATGCTGGGTGTGGAGTTTATGTAGTCTATTTGACGTGTTGGTGGTGGGTGGTGTTGAAATAATCCAGGTATTTTATTAAAAGAGTATCCTAACATAAAAAGTCATTACTGTTAAGAGACAATGACTTGAAAAGTGGGGCCCAAAGAGCCCATTTAGTAAAGGTAATGCCCAGTGTCCTTTCCTTTTTTTTTTTCTAGTCAGAGGTGAAATATCTAGTTGTAGGATGTTCGTGGTGTGCAGTGTTATGAATAACTCTTCTTTTGATCAAAGGCTTTAACTTTGAAATGTGATCTGGAGGAAGCAGACACACATCTGAGGGCCGGAGTGATGCACATGATGGAGTCTTGATTCTGCTCTGTTATTCTCATCATTAATTGGAGCATAGTAATTCTGGGTGGTTCGAGGTGTTTGTTTGGGGCAGCCCTCAGTATGTGCTTGTTGGGGTTTTGCATGGTGTTCAATAATCATTTTGTATCCCTTGCCAGATCTTCATTCAACAATTATCTTGCGCTCATTAGATGGAGTAGTTCCGGTTTCTGTAGTTTTGCAGGTGCTGTAGGTATGGCAAGGAATACTTATTTAAATAATGAAATATATGGGCAAAAAAAATATATATATATAGATAGATAGATATTATGTTCTATTTGCACACACCTTGCACACATGCATACAAGACCAGCATACACTTCATGAACATACACAAACAGATTGGCATAAAACTGAGGGGAAATGACTTCCATAATGTCCAAAAATCTTTTTTTCTTATGTATACAAGTACGTTCATGTTGATTTGTTCCAACTTTTGGCACTTTTTGAGTTGATGCACTAAAAGTTAAACGCACCTGGGTTTGATGTTGGACTGCTGTGGATTTCAGACAGTGAGAATTAAAAGTTTCAATATTAACCTCTCGCCCCGTACAAACCTTTCTGTGGTTTACTTAAAAACTGTGAGTAAACTTTTCATGTCATTATGGAAGCATTTTTCCTCTACCTCTTCAATACACTCACCGAAGGGTGCTTCTCTGGGTGAATGCTAGGGGTCATTTGATTTAAGACGGGCATGTATCTATGAAAACAAAGCGAGTCGTTGATTTACGAATGATCTGTGAAGTGAAAGGAAGTGATGCAACACTCAGATCAGCATTTGTTCTTAACAGAGCAGCATCCTGTGTTTGGTTGACTAGTATCTTCTATAAATGTCGATCTGATGCGATTCCTGATCAGAACTGATAACCGAACAGAGGTTTCCATGCTAATTCTGGTTCAACAATCTTTTTGAAATTGAGACTTGAATTGAACTCTTTGAAAATACCTCTCAACAATCTGATGTACTTTAACAACAGTATCAACAGGGTTTTACTTTATATCAGTTCAAATCCTAGTTCTGCATGATATTAGATGACATTTGCTGCATTTACAGGAAGTCCATCTCAGAACAAAGATTCTGCGGTCATCCAGAATTCCATTCACATCAGAAAAATAAGCATGGGGGGGGAGGGTAAACTATGCTTATTAAAATATATCTAATGGTCTACAAGACCACTGAGTGGGTTCATATGTTTATCAAATAAAAGCAAAGAAATGATCTATTAATGGAAATGCACTCCTATTCACAAAAGTGCCAATCAGACCAACAAAGACAAGAGGCTGATGCGTATCAATCTGTCTTTGAATTTTTTTTTTTCTATTTTATTTACTTGAATGTGCACATATATTGTGCAAATATTGCTGCTCTATTTTCTTATCTTACAAATTGGAGGTTACATTGCCTGCCACAGTTTCATTAGAGATGTGATGGTCTGCTATTTGTACACCAAATTGGTAAACTCAAAGGTATAAAGATAAAAATGTTTTTTTTTTTTTTTTTTTATTGTGCTGGTTTAATTAATAATTTAAACCAAGGCCAATGAAATGTTGTCTCAGTGTGTACTGTTTGCTTAGCTCGTGTTCCTTTTGGACGTAGTTCTATTGGCAGAGAGGAAGTGAGAAGGATACTAACGATTGAAGGAGAAACTCTGTATATTCTTTTCTTTCTTGTTTGTGTCCTGTTTATGAGCACACTAGCTGACCATGTAGACCCAACTATGTTGTTTCAAGTCTGACTTCCCTCTGTAAGTAACCGTAGCACAATTACAGCAAATCCAAATCAGTTCAGGCCTCTTTCACAAATGTTTTGTTCTCATTTAAGGACATTCGCTTTAAGAAGCCAAAAGTTATATATATATATATATATATATATATATATATATATATATATATATATATATATATATATATTTATATATATATATATATATATATATATATATATATATATATATATATATATATATATATATATATATATATATATATATATATATATATATATATATATATATATATATATATATACATACACACAAACAAATACATCTGGGTGTCATATGATCCATGTGCTACAGTTAAACCAGAAATGTAACGGTTATATTGGCACAGTTTAAAGTTGCAGTCCTTGTACTGCTCTTTACTCTTTAAAATAACTTCTGAGAAGTGCAGAAAACAATGAAATATTTACAAAAGGCCACAAATAAGTGAAATTGGGTCTTCCGTCCTAGATCTTGTAGATGTTGACGTTTGAAGACTTTTTGTCTCTTCCCAACCTGGAGCCGATGCATATGTCTGTGTCTAGTAATGCTCGCTCACCTGTGTTTACAATGCTACATGTTTAAGTACTTTTCATACACAATATTAAGACTTGCCCAGGTGGATATTGTATCCTGGTTTGGTAATTTCTTTCCTTTTAAATGTATTTATATTTAAATCTTTTTTTTTTCTCCACTGCCTACAATTGCCCATACTGTGACTGACTTGACTTTACCGACGAAATGAATGAGTGACCGACACACAAACTGAACATGTCACACAAACATATACATGAACAATTCTGAACAAATGTTTGAGTTTTTTTTTTTCTTCTTCTTCTTTTTGTCCAGATACAAATAAAATGATAAAACACCTGGTTTGTAAATGTATTTCTTTAAAGTCAATATAGGAGTGGTGAATACAGCTGTGCAAGAAGGAAGGAAGCATGTTTAATAACACACATACTGCAAAAAAAAAGAAAGTATTTTTTTTTCTTTCTTTTTTCCAAGTTGCCGTTACTTTCACAGAGAAATGTGGCTTCACATAGACCAATATTGCTTTAAAATTTCTTAAAATACATGTTCCTTCGTGAAATGTATGTATTTGTAATTGATATAAAGAGAGATATGAAACTGCTTCTACATACAGTATATTTGAAAACCTTTGTCGGTGTAAAGTCTTGAAGTCATAAGTACATAACCTTGCACTACTCTCAAATAACATATGTACTTCTGGCTGAATTAGTTTAGACATTGAAAATGGATTCTACAACCTTTTTTTTTTCTGATACGAATGAACTTTAAGACAGCAAGATGTCAATTAGTTCAAAATGTATTGCTGGATATTGTTTTCTCAAAATTTAACAGTTCCTGAATTTTAGTTTAATGCTAACTGAATTACAGTAATGCAGTCAGAAAAACAGTGTTTGGAACAAAAAGAAAGCTAAATTTACTGCACACTTTAAATATTTCTTATTAGACAATTTTGCATTAATACATTATAATACATACTATATTTATTTATTTACATATACGTACATTCCTGTTTACACGATAATTAAACATACACAAAAAATTAAATGCATGACCAGGATATGAATGACAAATTATGTCACAAAATAAATTAATTTACACAGCACTGAAGACTAAAGTCTTTTCCCACCAAACCGCTGCACTGGAACTATAGAAAAATCAAATATAGATATCAACATATCTATCATCATCATTTTAAGGCTAGGCTTGGCATCCATGAAACTCATCCGCCATACAGTTCAACATTTTATTTTCATAAAACCTTATGACTTATAATCTAATGGTAGACCTACCCTTTGTAGATGAGCTGGGAAACTGAAGACAGATAGTTTAGCTTCACCTCGAATTCTGATAATCTGACCTGTCCTGTCCAAGACTTGTGTCCTGAAGTGCTCACTGCACAGCACAGAGCAGTCACCGGCGGAAAAACCTTTCCTTCTCGTAGCTATATCCCACTGCCTCCTTGATGCTTTCTTCTTAGGAAACCTTCAAGTGTGAGAAAATCCAGCCAACATCAGATTCACAATGTCACTCACTCACCCAAAACAAGTTGTCATAAAAGTTGCTTTACAGCAAAATGCCAATATAGGTGAAAAGTCTTGGCCAATTTGTATTACAATATAAACCAGGGCTACTCTAAGTTCCAAGAAGTTCATTATACAGTTTCTTCCTAAGGTCCAGACAGTAATAACTTGCTTGGTGTCAGTATTCAGTACAGCTAGGAAAAGGTTTTTGAGTTATTAGACATTTCAATGTTTTCAGTCACATAAACAAAAGTATTTTTAGCCATTCATAAAAGGCTGTGATGAGAAAGAAAGCAATCCAGTAAATTTTCTACATTTAGAATGTTTTACTGTAATTATATTTGATATTCAGAAACCTAAGGTCATATGAAGTCTTATGGCTTGTTCAAAGGTGTCCTCTGAGAGAAAATGTCATGAAAATACCATTTATAAGTATGAATTTTCATACATTAAACAAGTAGCCCAGCGGGCACCTTGATATTAATCAAATATTAGTCAAGACTCGATCAAGATCATTTTAAATTCAGTTTGGAAGGCAATTTCTTCCAGTGATGATTGGATGAAAATAGGTTAATCCCACACTGAAATTGGTTTAATATATATGTAGGCCAATATGTTTGATGTTCAATTTACATCAAATCAACTCCTGATAGCACATACATCACAGAGATGTCTATTTGACATTGGCAAGATGTATTTTTTTTTTAAGTATTTGCTCATAGATGTCAAATAGATGTTTAGAAATGTCTTTAAGATGTTCATGATTTAGAATGTATGTAAAACTGATGTCTTATAGATGATTGTACACAGCAGATGCTTTCCAGACGAAGAGATATTTAACAGACATCTTGCAGACATACGTGTGCTTCCTGGGATGGGATATCAAGTTTTTGTCCTCAGGTTGATTTGCAGGATACTTTGAGATAGTCAGGCTTATTTTCTCCAGACGAGTCTTCTGACAAACAGCTGCTAAACATGAAGCTTTGAAACACTTTGTTCGAATCTTTTGTTCTGAATCAGTGGTTCGGAACTTGCGATTTCAGAAAATGAGGCTTCAGGTTTCGAAACACTTCAAACGTGTAATTTCGTGTTTAGACTGAATTTTATTTGCATTCTTTTTACGTTTTGACTAGCAGATTCAACTATTTTGCGGTGTTTCGAGCTTTTGCGGAGCAATGGGTTCAATTCATGCTTCAATTGATTCAAAGCATCGGCAAAAATTTTTTAGAAATATTAATTCAAAGCTAACATAAAAACAAAACAAAACCATAATAATAATAAGACGAAGAAGAAACGACTATATAATAACATTAATAAAATAATATTACACCGGAAGTTTGCAAAGGTTCGACCAATCATCTTCGGTTGTTCCCCTGGCATTTCCTGTGTCAGTTGGAAGCAGCAGTGGGAAGGGTAAAGAGTGGTGACAAACATCAGGAGTGGTTTCTTGGACCAAACTACACACTGGTATGAGTTTAAACGATATTAGCTGACAGCACAGATGCATTCAAGGTGTTTGTTTCGTGAAACTGTAAAACGGTCGTGCGCGTCGAGCCAGTAAGCAGGTGTTTAACTGAGCGTATGGTTAGCCATGACTGCTAAACTAGTCGAGCGAGATGTTCACATCTACAGCTCTCAGTTATACACGTGTTCTTTGTTTTGGACGTCTGTCAGCTGTTGGCTAATATTTGCAGGACGCGTTTTATGATTGACAACCGTTTGAATGTCCTAAATGTGACCTGAACCTCGGTGTTTACTAGTGATAAGCGTGTTATGATATTATATAGCCAGTCATCTTCGTTTGTTTTGCCAGTCTCTCACACGGCAGATTCGTTGTAAATGTTCAACTCTAAAACCGAGACTGTTCAAGCATTCATTTGTTCATAGATCAGCAATGCAGAGGATAGATATGGAGGATCCAGTAGCTGATGGCAGTGCAGATGATACAGAGGAGAGCACCGCTGCATCTGAGATGACCAGCAGCCCTAAAGAAACCGTAACACAGCCGGATGGCACACTACCCAACAATTCTCAGACAGAGGAGAGCTGTAAGTGCACAAAACCCTAGTGTGTCGACTTATTCATTGCCATATTTCTTCCCACTCGTTTTCTGTGCTTCTTGTGTTCAGTGGCAGAGGCTGGAGCGCATTCTGAATCTGTTTCCCGTGACATGGCTGAGGAACTGAGCAGACAGCTGGAGGACATCCTCAGCACCTATTGTCATGAGGATGGTGGTGTTGGCGGCGAGGACGGCCAGCCTGACGGGGTGGAAGTGAACGGGCTGTCTGAGAAGGAGGACGGCAAGCAGGAGGAGGCCAAGCTGAATGGCAGTGGGTTCACAGAGAAGGACCAGAAAAAGCTGCAGGAGAAGAAGAAAGTGAAGGGACTGGGTGAGTCGGTGTGTTTGCCTGAACATGCATTTTAATGCTCTTTATTTTTGTCTGGCTTTTCGTGTGTGAAATCCAGTCTTTACAATAAGAATCCACACGATCAAGTGTTCCACATGCAAGTTTTGCTTATTTTCAAGTTGGTCACAAGAATTCACAATCTGGAGCAACATAAACCTGATTTGAAAGTGACTTGTGCGAGCAGTGCTTCTTACATCCCTACGCTGTTGGAAAGAGACATTTGATCTCTTTTTATGCTTGTGAAATTTTGCTGCAATTTCCAAATAGATATAACTGCAGCCCGGAGATCTCCAAAACTGGACGTGAACACCACAGAAGTTTAATTAAACAATGCTTCTTGCATAAAGTTAAATTAATCTTACATAAAATAAGCATACGTGGAATATGGAGTTATAAAATATGCTATATAAAACATTTGCTAATATGACTGTGTTTTAAGTGAGCATAAGCCACTTATTTCTTACTGACTCCAAACCTTTGAATGGTAGTGTAAATAAGATACAGTAAAGTGCTATGAAAAGAACATGTTAAGTTACAGACAGTGGTTTGTTTTCAGTGCAGTATATGCTGGATTTGATAATTGTGAAATTAGAAATAATTGTGGGATTATGTTAAATATGGTGAGGTGTGTTCTTTTGTTATTTGTCTTTGCTAACATCCATGTGTTACTGTAGTGTCTTAAATTTTACTGCAGTAATATGACATCACTTACAAAAGAAAAAGTTCATATTCAAGTCATGTCAAGTCCCTTTCTTTGAGATTCAGTGCAATTCAAATTGAAACCACACACCTGATCTGAATGCATTTGGGCATTCAGAATGTGCTTTTCTACCTCCATTCACAGTGGAGTATTGTGTGTGTGTGTGTGTGTGTGTGTGTATATGTATATATATATGTATATACGTATAATGTGTGTGTATATATATATGTATATGTGTATGTGTATGCGTGTGTGTAGAGAGAGAGAGAGATAATGGCAAAAATGTAAATTCACCCAATAATGATAAAAAAAAAAAAAAATATATATATATATAAAGTTTATGCTTTCGTGTTGTTAATCCATTATCATATTTTTACTTCATATTCTTAGGGCTGGGTTGAAAATATTGATTATCCGGTTTCGATATTAATAAAAAAAAAAAACAATATCGATTCCTAAATTCCAAGATCAGTTTTGTATTCTTTGCTGTTTCCAGTTGATGCATGACTAAAACTTTACCAAACATTATTTATAGCTTGCCTCCCAAAACAATTTCTGATCATCATCTGAATCAAAATAAATCAAGGGGCTTGTGATTCCTGGAATCAAATCAAATGGTGAAATCTATTTCAATAGCCAGCCCTATGCTTAACTTAAAATATGTTTTCTACTTGTGTGTGTTAGGCAAGGAGATAACCCTTCTAATGCAGACCTTCAACACACTGAGCACTCCAGAGGAGAAGCTGGGTGGTCTCTGTAAGAAGTATGCTGAGCTGGTAAGACATGATGATGATCAAAAGATGTCATCTTCTCACATCATTTGTTGTATAAAGAGAAAACATCACTCTTCTAGAGAGAAAGTCGAAAATGGTCATGAAAAAAAAAATCTGCCTTCTTGGATGCAAAAAAAAAGTCCTTCACTAACATAAAAAGGATAATTTTAAGTTAATTGCACGAAGAACTGGTTTCATGTAGTGCTAGAAAAGTTGCCGGTGTGTCCTGACAGAGGTTAGTGATTAAGGGTTGATGATGTCATTGCTGCCCACAGCCTTTGGCAGACAGTGTGTTGCCACTTCAGCTAACTGGATTTCAGCTTGTCTATATTAATAATAAAATACCAGAAAATGCATGGGGGATTCAGCCCACATTTCAACATCAAGAGTCTTATTCAATTACACTTTTATAAAAGAGTCACCTTCACATCTCGGTGCTATTACCAGTGTATTACCGCTGTACCACTATTATACTAGGAATGCACAGATATATCAGCCTATAATTGATAACAGCAGTTGGTATAATCTGTACTATCAGCCGTCTGTCACAAAATTCAAACAGTAAGTGGCATTTTGATGCACATAAATGTGACTTGACAGATCGCTGGGCTATCTGGCTCAGTTCAAGTGGCAGCAAGGAACTGGAGTCTCTCCCACTTTAATACAAGTTATAGCACAAAATATACATGAATGAATATCAGAAGGTATGTTGTAAAGTAGAGTACAACTTATCGAAATGTATCATGCCACGTTATCACACAAAAGCTTGTGATCAGTGTCAATTATTGTTGCATTTACCTCAGGAAAGTTATCCAGTGTTCACAGTTCACAGGTAGTTAGCTATAAAAATACATTTATAGTGTTATACATTTATATAATTAAAAAGTGTTCAACTGAATTGTATACAAACATTTCAGTTTTTAAGTATAATATTATTATATCTGAAAATAATTAGCAGTTGAATTGAATAAATTGGGCTCTGTTGTTCATTTTAACCTTTAATATAAAATAGTAATGTATAGTCAATGAGAGAGTTCTTTGTGTAGTTTACAGCATTAGTTGAAAGAGATTTTTTTTTTTTTCCCTAAAGAAAACTAAACTGAATTCTGGATAATCGGTATCATTGCAGAAATTTAGTATCGTACATCCCCAGTGATTGACTACTGCTTATGGTATTGACTACCTATAGTCTGCTGTCATGAAATCCTTGATTTAGACAAGTTATAACAATGCTCTTGTCCTGCTTTGTTTCGTTCAGCTAGAGGAGCACCGTAATGCTCAGAAACAGATGCGGTCTCTGCAGAAGAAGCAGACGCAGCTGATCCAGGAGAAGGACCTCTTAAGAAACGAGCACAGCAAAGCCATCCTGGCACGCAGCAAGCTGGAGAGTCTCTGTCGAGAACTGCAGAGACACAACCGCACACTTAAGGTACACTAACATGATATGAATGCAAATAACATGATATCCGTTATTTAAGCTCAGAGGGTTTAGCGTAATCCATCAAGTGCGTTGTGCCTACCTCATGCAAAATTTAAATTCAGAGGTGATCAGAACAGAGTCCAGCCTCAGCTGTTTCCCCTCCCTGCTCAAAGTATTGTTTTATCAGTCTGCTCCAACTCCACTTTTCACATAACCAGAGGCTTGTTGCATTATATATTGCTTAATGAGATAAATGGATCGATGGTTGCTGTGCTTGGCAGGAGGATGGTGTGCAGCGTGCCCGATTGGAGGAGGAGAAAAGGAAGGAAGTGACCTCACATTTCCAGGTGACACTGAATGACATCCAAGCTCAGATGGAGCAGCACAACAAGCGTAATGGAAACCTAAGGCAGGAGAACATGGAGCTGGCTGACAAACTGAAGAAGCTTATTGAGCAGTATGAGCTCAGAGAGGAGGTGAGATATATGGAAATAAAGGATGAAAAGAAAAGTGAAATAAGTTATAATGGAAGTTATCTGTAAATCAGTACCATCTGTGCTACTATTTGTTAGGCTTTAAATGATAAAAAAAAATAGAGAATTTACAGTGCTGTTCAAAATGAAGACAAAGTATGTGGATTCTTTTCAAATATATGTTAATGTGACTAGTCAACATTACTGTGTACACCAACTAAAACAAGAAAAATTTGTTTTCAGATGACACTTGGTTTTATATTTTGTACTGTATAATGCAACGATATACATATTTTTAAGTATGACTTGTGTTGTTTTGAGCCGCTGTACCTAATAATAGTTGTTTTCTCTCGTAGCATATTGACAAGGTGTTCAAGCAGAAAGATCTGCAGCAACAGCTGGTAGATGCAAAGCTTCATCAGGCACAAGCACTGCTCAAGGCCTCGGAGGAACGGCATCTGAAGGAGAAAGACTTTGTGAGTTTCTACCTCCTTAACACTGTACTGCAAACATGCAGTCAGCTGAAGTTACAGAAACAAATATATTTGCTAATTGAGGAGATGAATGTACCAGAACTGTACTGTGAGACTTGCACTATATATCTGCCAGTTTGGTTATGTCCTCTGGGCAAGAGCTGCCAGTCACTATTTAAGATTTATGTGATTTGTCATTTCTTTCTTTTTCAGCTCCTGAAAGAGGCAGCTGAGTCCCAGAGGATGTATGAGCTCATGAAACAGCAGGAGGTCCATCTGAAACAGCAGGTGAGGAACATAGGATAGATCATACACCTATAGGACAGCTCCAGTAATTAGTTACAAAAAGAATCAATTTACGACAATCATTTTACAAAAAAATAAATAAATCGAAATAAATGAACTTTTGAACTTTCTATTTATCAAAGAATCCTGAAAATAATAATAATAAATTATCGCCATTTCCACAAAAATATTAAACAACACTGATAATAAGAAATTCTTCTAATGCACCAAATCAACATATTAGACTTAGATTTCTGAAGGATCATGTGACGAGGAAGACTGGAGTAATGATGCTGAAAATTCAGCTTTGCATTTTTTTTTAATTTTAAATATATTAAAATAGAAAACAGTCCTTTTAAATTGTAACAATATTACTGTATTTTTTGTCTAAATTAATGCAGCCTTGGTGAACAAAATAGACTTCTTTCAAAAACATTAAGGGCCCTATCATACACCCGGCGCAATGCGATGCAAGGCAAGCGTGTTTGCTAGTTCAGTCTGGTGCCATTCGCATTTTCCCGTCCAGCGCCACGTCGTTTAATAAGCAAATGCATTTGCGCCCATTTGTGCGCCCATGGGCGTGCTGGTCTAAAAAAAAGGTGTGTTCAGGCGCATTGCTGGCGCATTGGTATTTTAAGGAGCTGAAAATAGACTGCGCCATAGACCAACTCAAACCTGGCCTAAAGTCTGGCGCAATGTTCTTTCTTTATTTAAAGAGTGTGTTAGTATAGGCGGGTCCACAACACGTGTACACGCTGCTTTTTAAACATAGGGATGCACAGCAGCACACAAACATGCCAAATATTAAAAATTAAAGGATTGCAATGCATAAGAATTTTTGTAGGCTAATTAAATATAAAAATGCATACATGTCATAATGGATAGTCATCGCATGTATCAGAATAAGGCTATCTATTTGCTCGCACACGAGCAGCTCCGTTTCATCTCGGAGACGCGTTCTGTCTTTGCGCTTGCCTAATTCCGCCGTGTAAATAGCAAATCCGTCATGGCACGAGCGCAACTGGCTCTTAAATGGAATGGAAGATGAGAATAGGGACAACCCGTTTAGACCATGTGCCCGGGCCCGCCAACCGTGAAAATTCGGTCATTAATTACCCTTGTGTCATTCCAAACTCATAAGACTTTCATTCAGAACACAAATTAAGATATATTTTATGAAATCTGAGAGCTTTCTGATCCTTCGTTAGCAAGGGATCGACCACATTCAAGGCCCAGAAAGGCAGAAAGGACATCGTTAAAACAGTCCATGTGAAATCAGTGGTTCAACCTTAATTTAATGAATCTACAAGAATATTTTTTTTTTTTGCACAAAGAAAACAAAAATAACAACTTTATTCAACAAGTTCTTCTCTTCCGTGTCATTCTCTGCTGCACGTTCACTAGAGAATCACAACGCATGTGTGTGGTGCTGCTGACGCAGGAGCCGCCGTTCTGACGTAGAACATCCATCTTCCTTTAGTTCACTGTCTGTATATTCTGGTTCAGATAAGTACGGCTGGGCAAAAAATTGCAAGTCATCCTCTCGGTCAAAATTTCAGACATGTTTACAAAGACTTATGTACAGTAAACAACTTGCAAACAAGGCACAGCGCATGCATGTTATACGTAAGAACAGTGGTTTTCTTTGTGCACAAAGTATTCTTGTAGATTCATAAAATTAAGGTTGAACCACTGATGTCACATGTCCTTTCTACCTTTCTGGGCCTTGAACGTGTCAGTTACAATACCGTCTATGGAGGGTCAGAAAGCTCTGGGATTTCATCAAAAATTTCTTAATTTGTGTTCTGAAGATGAACGTAGGTCTTACAGGTTTGGAACAACATGAGAGTGAGTAATTAATGACAGAGTTTTCATTTTTGGGTGAACTATCCCATTAAGAAATTTTACTAACCACAAGCCTTTGAGAAGTGGTGTATATGTACATTGAATGCGGGCTCTAGCAACTACCCAGAACTCCCTAGCATTGTTTTTTACACAGTCAAGCGGCATTTAGAAAAATGTTACCTTTTCATGTATCTGAAAAGTCTTTTTTGTCTTTTACAGCTCTCATTGTACACAGAAAAGTTTGAAGAGTTTCAGAACACACTTTCCAAAAGCAACGAGGTGTTCACAACATTCAAACAAGAGATGGAAAAGGTAAATTATTGGATGCTGTGGACTTCATGTCCCTACAAAGAAACTGTTAGACTTCAAGGCCTGTATACATGCATAGATTGTAGGTCATCTTGGGCGTTGTTGCATATTTCAAAACATGAAACCTAAGTCTCTAAAGTCTGTATGTAAAGGGGATTTAATCTGTATTTGTATTGTGCCGCAGATGACAAAGAAGATTAAGAAGCTGGAGAAGGAAACGACCATGTACAGATCACGATGGGAAAGTAGTAACAAAGCCCTGCTGGAAATGGCAGAGGAGGTGATTGTTGTACTCGGATCTCTGCGAATTCTGTCGTATTTGTCAGTTAAAGCTTTGTTACACCAGTTAAAAATCGTAGTTTTATATAATTTCTCTCTGTGTCCACTGTAGAAAACACTACGAGACAAGGAGTTCGAAAGCCTGCAGGTGAAGGTGCAGCGACTGGAAAAGCTCTGTCGTGCGTTACAGACAGAACGCAATGAGCTGAGTAAGAAGGTTCAGGGTGTCTCCACAGGCATTGAGAGTAAGCCAGAAACCGAGACGGGGTCACCATCAGAAGCCACAGACTCGGAGGAGGGCAGCCCTGTCCATCAGAACAGCCCAGAGACGCCACAGACCGCTCTTAGCCCGGCGTGCCACTGCACTGCAGAACTAGAGGCCGAGACTCACAGAGAGATTTGCTCAGCCCAGGATTGAGTCTTGCTGTCTCTGGGCGGCCAGGACACACACAATCCTTCCCGCCTCTACCCAACCCTCTGTCGGCTGTCAGCCTCTGTTGTTTTCTGCATCTGTGTCCACAACGGAACCGCTGACTTGGCTGCTCCTGGGGGTTTCATTGTGTCAGGGAAGATTGTGCCTTCAACATGATTCCTATGCTGCGTTTATATTCTTTGGTTTTTATGTGGCTTGCTTTATCCCACCCTTTTCCAGAGAAAACCCCATATTTGCATCTAGAGGGGCATTGATGTTGCTGCAGTGTTGGAATGCTCAGTGTTTGTCCACTAAATGCTTGTCTCTTTTCAGTTTGGCTGAAGAATCTTAACAGGTGGATTGCTGAAATCTGCGAAAAATTCTTTGCCGTGAAACAGCAGTTAGGTGATGCTATTTCTTTGGGTGTTTTTATTTAATTTCTCGCCTTAAGATGTTGTATCAGGTAAAATCTGCTTGTACACTTTCCAGCCACCCTCTTTCTTCAGTTTAAATCCCACAAATCATAGTTCGCTCCAAACGAAGAATGTATAATTTGGTATTCATCTTCACTACTCAGAGTTTAGAATTGTAGGCATACAGTTAAGGCTAACATTGTTTTTTGAGTTTAAGGTTCATGTAATCTGAACTTAGATTTTCTTTTATGCTTTTGCACAGCACTTGAATTTGTCACATGTATCTTTTAGTTTACACCATCTTAGAGCACAACTAGCTTCTTGAAGTTTATATATCCATCATTATAGATACATTCCTTTAACCCAATTCCATTAACTTCTAATTAGGAATGTGCACTTGAATGATGTCATGACCAATGAGGAATTCTCATTCAGTGTGTGATTTCAGTTTGGACAGTTTGAGTTGTTTTTTTGTTTGTTTTTTTAGATACTGATCACATGATTGTTTGTGTCTTACTAAATGTGTTGTTCAAAATGTAAAAAGAAAGAAAAAGTTATATCAGATTAAACAGGAAGATTCAAGTACACTCTATGCAATTCTAGCTCTGTTCATGTCATCTCAGTGTTGAGCATGTGAGCAAAGCACTGACATGCTGTGAAATGAATGTACTTTCCACACAAAGTGACTTAGTTTTGTGATGTCAGTAAATTTCAGCACTCTTGAATTTTTTCCCCTCCATTACTTTGACAAATTATTGTTGTGCCCCTTCAGTATTGGTAAAGTGTTGAGTGTATAGTGCATCAAGTCATCAGTTGACCATGTAAATCCTTCCATATTTCATTCCAGTCAGCCAAGGTTTCTGCACAGGTTTAGATTTTCTGTTTCAAAATGTTTATCAACTGGTATTTTATTTTATTTGCTGGCCATTCAATTTTGACATTCCCATTATATAAGAAGGTACCAAAGATGTTTCTTGATTTTTTTCCCCATGTCCTGTATACATTTATTTGCGAATTAAAATACTTAGAAAATTGAAATGTGATTTCTGTTTTTATTGTTGATAAACTGATATATCAAACATGATGATAACGTAAACTAATAACTTTGCCTGCATGGTTGAGAAACAAAACTGAACTTTTAAAATAGTACATATTATTATTTAAGTAAAAATAAACGTTTATAATGTGTAAATTTAAGAATTTAATTATTAAGTATATACAGGTGCTGGTCATATTATTAGAATAACATCAAAAAGGTGATTTCACCAATTCCGTTCAAAAAGTGAAACTTGCGTATTATATTCATTCATTACACACAGACTGATATATTTCAAATGTTTATTTCTTTTATTTTTGATGATTATAACTGACAACTAAGGAAATTCCCAAATTCAGTATCTCAGAAAATTTTAATATTGTCCAAAAGACGACCACTGACACCTTGCACAAGGAGGGCAAGACACAAAAGGTCATTGCAAAAGAGGCTGGCTGTCCACAGAGCTCTGTGTCTAAGCACATTAATAGAGAGGCGAAGGGAAGGAAAAGATGTGGTAGAAAAAAGTGTACAAACAATAGGGATAACCCCGCACCCTGGAGAGGATTGTGAAACAAAACCAATTCAAAAATGTGGGGGAGATTCACAAAGAGTGGACTGCAGCTGGAGTCAGTGCTTCAAGAACCACTACGCACAGACGTATGCAAGACATGGGTTCCTGCTTCCTGCTGCTGACCAACTTTATGGAGATACAGATTTAATTTTCCAACAGGACTTGGCACCTGCACACAGTGCCAAAGCTTCCAGTACCTGGTATAAGGACCATGGTATCCCTGTTCTTAATTGGCCAGCCAACTCGCCTGAAAAGTCTACATAGAAAATCTATGGGGTATTGGGAAGAGGAAGATGCGATATGCCAGACCCAAGAATGCAGAAGAGCTGAAGGCCACTATCAGAGCAACCTGGGGCTCTCATAACACCTGAGCAGTGCCACAGACTGATCGACTCCATGCCACGCCGCATTGCTGCAGTAATTCAGGCAAAAGGAGCCCCAACTAAGTATTGAGTGCTGTACATACTCATACTTTTCATGTTCATACTTTTCAGTTGGCCAAGATTTCTAAAAAATCCTTTCTTTGTATTGGTCTTAAGTAATATTCTAATTTTCTGAGATACTGAATTTGGGATTTTCCTTAGTTGTCAGTTATAATCATCAAAAATAAAAGAAATAAACATTTGAAATGTATCAGTCTGTGTGTAATGAACGAATATACAAGTTTCACTTTTTGAATGGAATTAGTGAAATCAACTTTTTGATGATATTATATGACCAGCACCTGTATGTGGCAAGGTTTTTTTTTTTTCGTAAAGCTCAGTGAACTCGGTTTAACAGCACTCGATATTCGAGAGACTTAAATATAGAACTAAACAATAAACCTTTCATTTAACGTTACTGCCCATTCTAATAAAACTGACATGTTGGTTATGATGTCAGTTGTAAAACTAAAGATAATAAAAGCACCGTGTTCTTTTGTTGTTATTAAAGACCGGACCGTTCGAATAGTTTATTTGCTCGGCGGGGACCTGTTTTTATCTGCACAGGAAGTGAAATCCGTCTTTTCCGTTTATAACCGGGAGCAGTTGAGCACGCGTACCGCGCACTGTTTTTTTCCTACGGCAGGTTTAAATATAATTTCGGTTATATTCTGTCGATACAAAACCGGAGATAATGGTAAGCCTAGATAGATGTATTTTCTGAGCTATTAAATGAATTGCAGACACACCGGAAGTCTATTGACCGATGGTTTTTGTTAGCTAACAAATGCTAAATTTCAAAATCGGCGAAATATTAGATTGTAAAATGACATCAGTGACTGTATTGTGCCAATACCGGGAAAAAACACTTACAGCAATGCATACAATCTTGTGTAACTACAGTGACTTATACAATCGCTTGTCGAAAGAGCGTTAACGCACCCATGCTTCATGTTTCGCACAGAGACCCATTCTCCTCCAGGGCCATGAGAGGTCCATCACCCAAATCAAATACAACAGAGAAGGAGATCTCCTGTTCTCAGTAGCCAAGGATCCTGTAAGTGATGAACCACAAAGGAATTAGTAATCCCAGTCTGGTTTTGTTATTGTGTTTGACGTGTATATTGTCATCACAGATTGCGAATGTGTGGTACTCTGTGAATGGAGAACGGCTCGGCACTTATAATGGACACACAGGTGCCGTCTGGTGTGTGGATGTTGACTGTATCCTTTCTAAAAGATCTTCTGGACTTTTGGAGCAATGCTAAATCTCATTCATGTGTGTCTACTAAATCTATTAGGATATAAGTGTATTTTTCACCTGCACTCTTCTTTACTGTAAATCATTTGCTTTTGGAAAAGTTGTTCTTAACATGTTTCAAAGGGGACACTAAGAACGTATTGACGGGATCTGCTGATAACAGCTGCAGGCTCTGGGACTGTGAGACAGGTTGGTGGTTTAGTACAATATCAAATACACAAATACCTCTCTGTTCCTTTCTTGACAGATGGCAGATATTCCAACAAAAGGATACATTTATTAAAACTGTAAATAATTGCAATTGCTGATTATTTAAACCATTTGAATTCTTTCAAGAATTTAAACTTTTTGATGTGTTTTAGTATTAATATTTAACATTAAATATATTTTAGATCTTAATATTTTAAAATAAAACTTCAGTAGTGTACCATTCTTCTTTGCGATCAAACATTTGCTCATTTATTTACAACATATAATGAACAATTCAAAAAGAATTATAAAAGACTATTTATAGAGAATATGAACATTGTCAAAAATAACTCATTCACAAAAAACACATCAATTAGACTCATTTTGCCAGCATGGGTCACATTTTAAAATTGTCAATATTTTATTAATACATAATTAGACTGTTTTTAATTTTCTCAGTAATTTCAGCCATTTAATTTTTTTTTTTACAATCTCCAGACAGTAACACCACCTGCATTTTGTTTTTAAAATATTAATATTTAAAAATAATAATATTGTTCTATTTCTTTATACAATCCCACAATAAAAAAACAAACAAACAAACAAACAAAAAAACACCTAGACGTTAAAATATAAAGCCCTACCAAAAATATATATATATATGTGTGTGTGTCAAAGAAAAGGTGGGGCTTTTTGTATGAAATTTAGCATCATGTCTTTATTCTGTTTGTCTAGTGTTGTAAGTTGAGCTTTATTTCACAAACCACAAAAAAAACAAAGCAAAACAAAAAAAAAACCTACTATTTAATATCAGTCAACAAGCAGCATTTTACAAAATGTCAAACACACACCTTTAGTCTTCTTGAATGAATTAGAACTTCTGTGTGTTAACTTCTTCAGGAAAGCAGCTGGCTCTGGTGGAGACGAACTCGGCGGTGAGGACGTGTGGCTTTGACTTCAGTGGGAACATCATAATGTTTTCCACAGACAAGCAGATGGGCTACCAGTGTTTTCTTAACTATTTTGACCTGCGAGACCCCCAACAGATTGGTTAGCATTTGACCACTGGTGATTAAAGCAATATTGATGATGCATTCCTGGCAAAGGTATTTAATATTGTGTTTCTTTCCCACAGAGGACAACCAGCCATATCTGTCTTTGCCCTGCAGTGAGTCAAAGATCACCAGCGCTGTGTGGGGACCGCTGGGAGAGTTTGTGATTGCCGGTCATGAGAATGGAGAAATTAACCAGTACAGTGCTAAGGTTTGTGCCTTAAAATTGTAATAATATTTTACAGCATGACTTTTTACTGCATTTTCAATGCAGTCTTCAAAAACATTAAAATTCTTACAGATTTAAGAGATGTTGGTTGTTTAATGTGTGATTCTTCAGTCAGGGGAGATTCTGAAGACGACAAAGGAACACACCAAACAGATCAATGACATCCAGTCATCTGTGGATCTCACGATGGTCATCAGTGCCTCCAAAGACTGCACTGCCAAGGTCTGTGTTGAAAAGTGAATGGTAAACTGTGTCAGGAATGCTGCTGGCTTAGTCTGACTCACATATGGCTTCCTTCATTGTGCAGCTATTTGACTCCACAAACCTCGAACACATCAAAACCTTCAAGACAGAGCGACCTGTTAACTCCGCTGCTATCTCGCCCATCATGGACCATGTACGTCTTTGAAATCTACTGTAGTGTCTCCCATGCTGAACTTCAGTTCATTTGTGTTGTTTGTGTAACTTCATACTGTGCATACTGTGTTGCTCAGGTGGTGATGGGAGGTGGTCAGGAGGCCATGGAAGTCACAACCACCTCTACTAGGATCGGTAAATTCGAGGCCAGGTTAGTGTGTTTAACTGATTCACACACGTGTGGGAAATGTCATTTTCAGGCCTGGTAAAGTAATGGCAATTTAAAGAATCTTAAAATCATGAAAATGCATTGATCTGAAGAAAAAATAATCCTTATCAAGAATTGCCACACTCTTCTAGGTTTTTCCATGCAGCTTATGAAGAGGAGTTTGGCCGTGTGAAGGGACACTTCGGCCCCATTAACTGTGTGGCTTTCCACCCAGATGGGAAAAGGTCAGTTCCTGCATTTATATTTTCTTATAACATTTACTTTAATTCATCAGTCATGTAAAATTTGTTTTCAATATTTGTACTTCATAGTTTAATTAACCATCCATTACACACTCTTTTGCACCCACAGTTACAGCAGTGGAGGAGAGGATGGTTATGTCAGAATTCATTACTTTGATCCCCAGTATTTTGATTTTGAGCTCGAGGCATAATAACCAGTGACTATCAGCATTCCCATCATCCAGGACAGATCAGCATTTGAACACAACAGTAACACCTGATCGACTTCACTAGGCTGAACATGGAGATTGTGTGTTATACGGTCACCTTCATACAAATATTGCATTTAAAGCATTTGATCTGATATATAATTAATGAATGGAACATTCTGAATAAACTGGGGTTTGAGATAAAGTGGCCTGTTTTGTTACTGCTTGTCTTTTCACACTTTGGTGTCATCACTATTGAAATAGTAAAATGGATATGCTTGGTTTAACGAATACAAGTTGTTTTTTTTTCTACAATTAATCTAGGTTATGATATTGTTCATTGCACACATTAAAGGGATATTTCATCTAAAAATGAAAATGCTTTAACTCACCTGAATGTATTTTAGAGGAATGTATATACAGGTACATCTCAAAAAATTAGAATATCATGGAGAAGTTATTTATTTTTGTAATTTAATTCAAAAAAGCAAACTTTCTTATATTCTAGACTCATTGCACACAAACTGAAATATTTCAAGAGTTTTTTGTTTTAATTCTGATGGTTACGATTTACAAAGTAGGAAAATTACAAATTCAGTATCTCAAAAAATTAGAAAATTCCATTTTGAGTTTGATTAATTTTGAGTATAAATACTGGGTACCTCCTGGGCTAGTTTAGAACATGCAACCACAATTATGGGAAAGACTACTGACTTGACAATCGTCCAGAAGACGATCATCATAACCCTCCACAAGGAGGGTAAGCCACAGAAGGTCATTGCTGAAAGGGCTGGCTGTTCACAGAGTGCTGTATCAAAATATATTCATAGAAAGTTGACTGGAAGGAAAAAGTGTGGTAGGGAAAGGTGCACAAGCGACAGGGATGACCACAGCTTTGGGAAGATTGTCAGGAAAAGCTGATTCAAGAACTTAAGAGAGCTTCACAAGGAGTGGACTGAAGCCAGAGTCAGCGCATCAAGAGTCACCACACTCAGACATCTTCAGGAAATGGGCTACAGCTGTCACATTCCTAGAACCAAGCCACTCCTGAACCAGAAAACTTAAAAAGCATCTTACCTGGGGTAAAGAGAAAAAGAACTGGACTGTTGCTCAGTGGTTCACAGTCCTCTTCAGATAAAAGTAAATTTAGCATTTCATTTGGAAATCAAGGTCTAGGGTCTGGAGGAAAACTGGAAAGGCACAGAATCCAAGCTGCTTGAAGTCCAGTGTGAAGTTTCTGAAGTCAGTGATGATTTGGGTGCCATTTCATCAGCTGGTGTTGGTTCATTGTGTTTTATCAAGTCCAAAGTTAATGCAGCCATCTACCAGGAGATTTTGGAGCACCTTATGCTTCCATCTGCTGACAAGCTTTATGGAGATGCTGATTTCATTTTCAGCAGGACTTTATCACCTACCAACACTGCTAAAACAACTTCCAAGTGGTTTACTGACCATGATATTACTGTGCTTGATTGGCCAGCAAACTCAGCTGACCTGAACCTCACAGAGAATCTATGGGGTATTGTAAAGAGGAAGATAAGTAACATCTGAAAAACAATACAGAGGAGTTGAAGACCGCTATCAAAGAAACCTGGGCTTCAATAACGCCTCAGCCGTGCCACAGGCTGATCACCTTCATGCCACGCCGCATTGAAGCAATAATTCGTGCAAAAGGAGCTCCAACCAAGTATTGAGTGCATATTAAACCTGCTTTGGATATCTTGAAAATGTCTATTTTGTAAATCTTTTGTTTTGATTGATTGATTTTTGAGAAAACATTCAGATTTTTCATAACCATAAGAATTAAAACAAAAAAAAAAAAACTCTTGAAATATTTCAGTTTGTGTTCAGTGAATCTAGAATATAAGTTTTTTTGTTTTTTTTATTAAATTACAAAAAATAAAGAACTTTTTCATGATGACTTTTTCACTTTTTTTGAGATGTACCGGTATACATACATACATATATACACATATAAATACACACACACGCAGATTTGCTAGTGTTTGCAGTGAGATGTTCCTTCAGTCTTCCACAAAGACGCTTGCATGTTCTTTTGGGACACATGGTTAGGTCTTGGGTATCTTACATAACAGACACTGCCTCCTTGCAGCAGGACTATGGCACTATCACACAGGTGATCAGGAACCCTGGACCTTTTTCTTCCGTAAAAAGGTATCTTTAACATAACATTATAACTGCCTGCCACTGAAGGACTGTTCAAGTGCAAGAACAGTTCATGGTTAATTGAACAAGTGTGAAAAAAACAAAACAATTTAAACTTTTTTTCTGATAAAGACCCGCTTATTTGGACTTTACAAAATTATATTTTAAAATTTAGAAAAATGTTTATATGCACACACACACGGGGAACAATTTTTAACAGCATTTCTTTATCTTAATTGCTACTACACTAAATAGAACTACTGAAGACATGTGAAATATGAAGAAGAAATTGTGATTGTGCAAGATTAATGAAATCCACAAAAATGTCAGAAGTTTTTTTCTTTATTTACCAAAGTCATTGTTATAATAAGGACATTTCACAACCACTGAACTCTGGAACTCCAAACGGCTATATCTGGTCAGCCGTGGGACTGACGTGCTAGCGTAACCACAACAGAAAAGAGTCTGGAATCTAACAGCAATACAGCAAGCCTTTGCCATGCCCCACCAGCCAGGGGAAAGTTCAATACAGAGCCATCAAGACAGACATCTTTATAAAAACAAACATTTAACGCTTAAAAACGAGGTAAAGGATACCATACACAAACAGCATCCGCAGAGAAAACTGAATAAGAGCGGCCAATAAGTGTCTCAATCCATGATTTAATACAAATTCAAGGGGAGAGCTTCCCATGATGGGAGAGAAAAGATATGAGCTATCTCTGGTCCTGTTTCAGGTGCTAAATCGGTAAACAGTAACATAAGGATTAAAGGTGGGAGGCAAACAAACATGGTTTCAAAAGAGAAAAAAAGAAAAAATCTGTCATTTCACACTTGTAAATGTAAAAACTTTTATACCGCTTCATTAGATTACAAATAGTAAAACGAGTTTTACAAAATAATTTACAGTCCTTAGCTCAGGACTAGAGCTAACATCTAGCATGTGAATGTGTGTTTGACATTTGACAAGATGAGGGTGTATGACAAGAGGTTCATGCATCCGTGAAGACCACATGTCCTTTCCTCAGACTGTTTTTAGTTCTTCTTTTGGCCTGTAAATAAATAAAAAATTATATAGATAGAATTGTGGAAACCATGTTTTTTTTTTTTTTTTTTCAGAAAATGCTTTGAATAGAAAGTTCAAAAGAACAGAATTTATTTGAAAAAAAAAAAAAAAAAAAAAAAAAAAAAAAAAAAAAAAAATAAAAAACAAAAATAAATCATATATAAAACCATAAAAAACCAAAAAAAAAAAAAAAAAAAAAAAAAAAACCAAAAAAAAAAAAAAAAAAAAAAAAACACCTTTTAAATGGTACTGCGTTTACAAGTTAATATTTTAAAAGCTTCAAATTTCAACTAAATGCTTAGAAAACAGCTGTCAGGCTGAAAACAAAAACCCTTATAAAAATCAATGCAGCCTACTGAGTAGATTTAAAAAAAAAAAAAATTAATAAAGAACCACCTGCAATTTACAGTGAGGTTTATACAGCCAGAAAACTTGAGCACATATTTCATAATCCATGATGTGACAGATAGCTTACCCCTTTGTGTCCATTTTTTCTTCTGAAGCTTTCTCTTCTTCTTTGACATCTGCTATCAAATGAGAGGGACAAAGTGTCAATCTCACGTCTCTTAACTATAATACAGTGCTTTTACACAATTTGTGAACACAATCGGCCCAATGCATTCTCACAGAAGTTGTTCTTACTGAAGTGAAAGAAACTGGCTGTACCTGTTGGCTCACCTTTCTTCTCTTCTCCATCCTTCTCTTCTTCAGTCTTCACTCGCTTAGGCTTTTTGTAACTGGCTGCATTTCTCCGGCCGCCCTGTCCTTCGTCCTCAGAGTCCGAGAACTCCTCGTCGCAGGCTATCCGCTTGTCATGGGCACGGACTATAGATGAGAAAAACAACAAACAGTCACACTCTGTAGAACTCAGATCTCAAACTAAACTTATATGCGTCAGTATCAGTAAGCATTAAAAGGGTCCACAATGACAAGTCAAGGGGTTTCAATGTTTGGGAGTATGCAATTAAAGAAAAAGCTGCCAATAAGTGAATAAAGGCGGGACTCACTGGAGATGCGTTTGTCAGGGTCGTCCTCCTCGTCTCCGCTGTCTTCCTGAACAGCATCCTCCGGGATCGCCTGCATCTGAACCCCTGGGGCATGAGGCAACATCCGCAGATTCTCAAACAGACGCTGCCTGTATAGAAAAAGAGAGAGAGGAGACAGATACAAAATACTTAGAAGATTACCACTTCAATATACACCCTGCAGAGGTACAAAACTAACTTTTTACATGTTAAAATGAGCATTTCAGAGTAAAATTGGTTGTTTTTGTTTTGTAATATAAAATCCAGTATTTACAAACCCAGTCCAATCTACATTCATACATGGTTTAAAAACAGATGTGCCATTCAAGTTATTTTGAATTAAACGTGTGGCCCTTGATCCCACTTACTTGATCTTTTCCAGATAGTCATTTGTATTCTGATTGGTCATGTTGGAGGGGCTAATGTGAAGCTTGAAATCAGGTCCAAAATACTCAAAGTAGTCATTGTACGGGAGCTCTGACGGAACGAAACAAGTTAAATGGTGTTCACCACGGAGAGAACAAAACATGTGATAATCTAACACAATCAGGAGAGTCTCACCGTTGGGAATGGTGCTGTCCAGCGCTACAGCCGTCTCATAGGTCCAGCAGCGGGCCACGTTCCTGATGGTGTAGCCTCCGCCTCCCAGCATGAGCAGGGGCAGGTTAAAGCTCTTTATGTACTCCACACACTTAGCATGACCTGAGGAACACACAAGGGTTTGGTTAGACACAAACACAGTTCACTTTAGAGATGCTTGTGTGGTTTGATTATGTTTGACACCTTTGATGGTGAGGTTAAAGCAGCCCAACCGATCTCCAGACAGAGAGTCAGCACCACACTGGAGCACCACAGCACTGGGCTGGTACATCTCCATCACTTTAGCCATGATCTGCAGGACATTTAGAAACCGGAGATTTTCAAGACTCAAATTACACTGCAATTTAAGACAAACGTTTTGCCTTTTTTATTTTTTTTTTTACACTCAGTTTACAGACTTACAGGTTTGAATATGGCTTCATATGACTCATCATCAATACCATCTCTGAGCGGGTAATTCACTGCATAGTATTTTCCCTTCCCTGCACCAATATCCTGCAAAAAATAAAAACCTTTTAGGCTTCAAGCTCCTTTTTCCACCAAAAAAAGTTTTTAACTCGCAAGTGCTTACTCTGAGGTCTCCAGTACCCGGGAAATACTCTCCATACTTGTGGAAGGACACGGTCATGACACGATCTGTTGTGTAGAAAGCTTCCTCCACTCCATCCCCGTGATGAATATCAATGTCGATGTAAAGCACTCTTTGATGGTACCTAAAAAGATTTGAGGCCTTCGGTTAAAATGTCAAAGTGTGTGTTTTTTGTCTTTAAGTTATCACAAATGTTTCTTTAAGAGCCCGCCGATAAATTATATGAAATATAGACATTCCCAGTAAAAAGCTTGAATAATAACAAGGTTGTAATGGTTTTTTAACACTTCCTATTAATATTGAAAAACGCTATTGCTTGCTTAATATTTTGTGGAAACCATGATACACTACGGTTAGAAAATTTGCAGCAAAAACTGTTTTCAGCTTCGCATCAAAGAATAAAATTACATTTTAACACATTCCAGTTTTACTGTATTTTTGATCAAATAAATGCAGCACTGGTGAGCATAAGAGACTTATTTCAAAAACATCCAAAAAAACAATCTTAATAATCCCAAACTTTTGACTGGGAGTGTGTGTATAAATAATACCAAATTAATAAAAGTATAAAGTACATATTTTATTTTAAGTTAAAGAGCATACTTGAGCAGCTCCAGAATGGCGAGTACGATGTCGTTGACATAGCAGAATCCAGACGCCTCAGATTTCTTGGCATGATGAAGGCCTCCTGCCCAGTTAATGGCAATGTCTGTCTGCTGTTTGTTGAGTTTCACAGCCCCAGCTGAAAATTATTAGGATATACAGTTAGAAAAAAAATAAACATTTAATTGTACCAAACCATAAAAAGATTCTGTAAACTTTCTTAAATACACTTACCGACAGATCCACCTGTTGAGAGCTGACAGAACTCAAACAAGCCGTCAAAGACAGGACAATCCTCCCCTACGTTAACTGCAGAGACGATAAAACATGCTCACTGTCCAAAGTAAAGCAACTTGCTTCACAGTTAAAGACCTCATATTTGAACATCTTGATCAAAGAAAAAAAATATCATCAACTTACATCTCTGCATCTGCTTGCTGTACTCAGACATGTTGTCTGGGCGGATGGAAAAGAGGAACTTGATGTAATCGTCACTGTGATACTTGGTCATTTCTTCAGCATTGGCTTTATGAGGCCGCTAAACGTGCAAACAAGTGAAGAAGTCGGTTCAGCTGAATGAATAAATAATACAAAATAATGGATTCATTTCCCTTACATAAATTTCCATTTTCCTATACAGCCCATAGTTAAGTAGGAGGTTGTGGGTCATGCGGATTCTGTGGGGTTTCATGGGATGACCCTGGCCATAGTAGTAATTCCCAACATCCCCTGGGAAAGAAGGGAAATAATCATTATAAATACATAAAAATATACATATTAACAAAAATAAAAAAGACAGAATATTACTAGAGACACTTCAAGATGAACTATAAAAAAACTTTATAAAACTATCATGTAAAAAAAAAACTGAATTATTGCTTAGTTTATGGATAAATACATTTTTTGCAACAGGCCTTGAACTAGACCCGAGGCCAGCTGCATGGTTCAAACTGATCATTAATATACTGTTAATTACAACATGCTGTTCAAACTTGATTATTAGGGCAGACAAGTGCAAAAATCAGGAGAAACAGACCGCGCTGTAAAGTAGAGCATCATTCAGACACGCTCGGATGATAAGTTACTGCTGCTAACACTGAAGACATGAATAAAAGCGCGAGCTCAATTCATCCCAACTCCTACGGTCCATAACGTGAAGCTAGTTTAATCGAGGTTATATGCGGGAGATAAAGAATACTCGTGGTAAAGTGTGCGCAGATATACTGCACTTGCATAAAATATAAACAGAAAATAAAATAAAAAAAGTGTTTGAATTGTGCTGGTGTTATCTCCATGCTGTGGTCTTGATGCTAACAGTGAATAAGAAGAACAACAGGATGAAGCGCAGCTAGCACGCTAAGCTAGCACTAGCATTAGCGCCGTGCGGCTAACAATTAGGCTGCACTCAGGAACTTAAGCGTTATGTGGAATTTATCCAAAGCAGACCCTGCGTTTCATTTCTCTGACAATAACAGCTCGATATAACGCCGGTAAAAATGCCATTCTTACCGTCATAATAATAGCAAACTTTCTTCTTTGTTCCTTGAGAACTCAGCGCCATTTTACCCTCCAATAAGAGCCTGCGCCTGTCAGGCTTTCTGTGCACTGAGGAACTTCAATAGCAGCTTGTCTCGGTGAGCTTTGAGCCAATCACAGTTCAGATTCCACCAAAGAGGGCGTTGCTACTGCGTGCCTCCACCAATAATTGTAATCAAGTATTTAGGTTTAGTTCCATTTACTTCACAGCTGTTTAAACGTCCGCCAATATACATATAGACCGAAAATAAAACAATCACGAAAAAACAAATACTTTGTAAAAAGGAAAATTTAAAAGAGAGAAAGAAGACTTAGGGAGAATCAATAGGCCTACATTATAAATAATTTACTGCCGTTGTGTGAATAATTTGTAATTATGTTATCCATAAAATGTAACTGTAATCTGATTGGCATTTTTAAAAAAATAAAATAATCTAATTACAAGTACATTTTTGGAATCTGACTACATTATCCAGATTACAGTTAGCTACTACCCAGCAATGGTAGATACTTACTAGTCTAAACCTAATTTCAAATTACATGATACAAATTGTAGTTAGTAGCGTAATCCATTAGATAAGACATTTAAGGTAATGTATTCTGAATACTTTTTGATTACTTTTGACATAATTTATCACATAGATTTGAATGGGACTGATATAACATTAGGAGAAAGAATATATATATTATTTGTTAATATTCATTAAACATTACATTACATTAGGATTTTCCAAACTGGGGTCTCTGAAGCAGTTGCAGGGCCTCAAGATTTGATGAAAAGCTTACATTTTATACACACACACACACACACACACACACACACACACACACACACACACACACACACACACACACACACACACACACACACACACACACACACACACACAAACTTTTTACACTAAATTAACACAATCAATATTAAACCAATTGAACACTAAAAATGTTACATATTTCATTTGTTTAGCTGGATGTCAATGTGACAGTTAACTAGGTTTAAAAAATAGGTTTGATTTTTTTTTTTTTTTTTTTTTTTTTTGAGACTTAATAATTAGTGAAAGTCACTGGATATGTTGATTTCTAGCTATACATAATTTCAGTAACTTGCATAATTATTCATCTAATACAATCTAATTGACTGAGTGGTGCTTTTGTCCCAAAATTCAGAAGCATGGATTGCATTTATATGGTTTATATTTATACAAATTACATAATGAATGCCATCCATGTGTGGTAACAGATCAGACCTGGTATAAACAGTCTAAATGTTATCACAAAAGTGCATTTGTGAACATTTGTTTTTGGAACAGAATACAATACCAATTCACAAAACTACAAAAATAACTTCAGTCTGGCATCCATGTGTGGATTTAACTGATTTTGTACAATGTAATGTGTTACAAAAAGTAATATAATAAAACCAATATCATACAACATTAATCATATTAAAATCATATTAAAAGCTACCCTAAAATGTTTTTTTTTTTTAGAATTTGAACATAGACATATCAGTATACTATCAGATATATTTTTCAATTATATAATTCAGTTATTTTAGAGTGAATTCAGCCGGATTATGCATAGGGTTCATTAACAGAGTAGAGGAATAAAGTGCCAAAAAGCAAGGAGAGAGGGTTAAATGTTTTAATGTTGACTTAACACACATATGACAGAAATGTTTGTCAGAATAGAGATGCAATAAAACACACAGAAACCCAAGACTATGTGCATTAAATATTTCTAAACATTTGCACTTGTGCTGCTCAATGTTGCAAGTGTGACTGTAGTACTACAATTCAACACATGATGGCGCCATATGTTTATATCTGATCCCCAATCCCCAGCGATAAATCTGTTGCCATTACCATCTAGACACAGATATATATATATATATACGTAAAATGTAACGGTTATCTATTCAAGAACGTGTAAGAAAAAAACTGCACAGTAAACCAATTAACTCATTAATTTACACTTCTACTTTCGTAAATCAATCGGTCTATCATCAGATGCCTCCATACCATACCTTCCTAAAAATTCTTCAGAAGGCAATTTTGAATTTTTTTTGTAAGAAAAATGCAATTTAATTCATTCAGCTGATTTGGACATCATTAATGAACAAGCAAAATCTTCAAACAAAATCGTCTGAGCCTTAATGAACCTCGAATGCAATGTGAAGCATAATAAAATAGAAAGATATTATTGATTATTTAATTAGATATTTTGACTAGTCTACTAAACTGTGAGTTTTTGTCATTTCTGAGGGGAATTGGGCTTTTCCTTTGGTACCCCAGTCTTATATTAAGGTATTTTTATTTGAAGTGAAGTAAATTTCATTGATTATAATAATATAATGTGTATTATATACAGTATACTCTATGTAAACACTGCCACATTTCTGACTGGGTTTCAGTGTGGCTTGTTGCAATGTATCTGCCGTAAAGTATGAATAGGATGTTTTATTTTTTCCCAAGTGGATTCATTTTA
Organism: Cyprinus carpio; assembly: GCF_018340385.1. Lineage (NCBI taxonomy): Eukaryota > Metazoa > Chordata > Actinopteri > Cypriniformes > Cyprinidae > Cyprinus > Cyprinus carpio. The sequence continues at coordinate 17,018,695 of NC_056590.1, read as the reverse complement.
CATGTCTAAATGTATATAAAGTGGCTTATGAGTGGCATGTGCAAAAACATTAATATGTTCTAAACATATGAAATATAAATATGAAATTGATGCCACTTCCTGTTTGTTGCTGTCGCATGTTTTGAGTTTGAGCTCCGTCAAGTTAATTCTTTATCATCAATTTTTTTTTATCTTAAAATAAATTTTACACACCATCATTTTCATTTCTATAAAGTGTGAATATATCCCCTATCGTATTCTACAACAAAAACAATCAAACCACCTTGTTATCACTAGTTTTATTTTGATTTCCCGAGCACGCTATTAGCTTATAGCCCATTAGCATCACCAGCGTGGTTGCCGCTAATCTTGCTCACATTACCAATACTCTATTCACACACATTACCAATGTTTTACTCACTGCTACTTGCATTAATGGCAGGTATGTGTCTACCATTGAGTGCAGGTGAGGACACGTTCTGGAGGCCGTGGAGAAGTAGATCCGTGACCTGGTGGAGAAGCAGGCCCAGCTGAGAGAGCGGAGAGTCGCGCTGACACATCCCGGGCTGACGATCAGTCCGGGGTAAGTATACAGCGCGCTGTTGACTCTCCCACCACCTCTACTCTACAGAAACTGCTCTTTCTTAATAATAGGACATTTTTTCTGGGAGCGTCCTAGGCATTTTCGCGATGATGGACTGCACCCCAGCAGAGTCGGAGCAGAACTCCTGTCGGACAACATCTCCAGGACGCTACACTCCATATGAGTTAGCCAATTCTCAAATAACTGCTATGATGGCTTTTGCTCTACCCGACAGTACTTGTGCTGTCCAATCTATATAGACTGTATCTGTTCCCTGAATAGTGAAGTCAAGATATAAATTTAATGCAGGATCTAAAAAAAATCTGATCATGATTAAACCAGAAAAGCGCTAAAAAATTAAACAAAAACAACTTTTGAAGTTTGGCCTAAACATTAGATCACTCGCACTCAAAGCAGTTATTGTAAATGAAATGATCACAGATAATAGTTTTGATGTACTCTGCTTGACTGAAACCTAGCTCAAACCAAATGATTATATTGGTCTAAATGAGTCTACTCCACCAAACTACTGTTATAAACATGAGCCCCGTCAGACTGGTCATGGGGGAGGTGTTGCAACAATATATAGTGATATTCTCAGTGTTACTCAGAAAACAGGGTTTAGGTTTAACTCATTTGAAATACTTCTGCTTAATGTTTCATTGTCAGATATGCAAAAGAAATCATATCTCTTGCTCTGGCTACTGTGTATAGTCCGCCAGTACCGTATACAGATTTCCTAAAAGAATTAGCAGATTTCCTCTCAGACCTGTTGGTTACTGTTAAAGCGATAATTGTCAAAGATTTTAACACTCACGTTGATAATACAAATGATGTATTAGGACTTGCGTTTACTAACTTATTACACTGTTTTGGAGTAAAGCAAAATGTCACTGGTTCCACTCATCGTTTTAATCATACGCTAGATTTAATTATATCGCATGGAATCGATCTTAATGATATAGATATTGTACCTCAAAGGGATGATGTTACTATTTCCTTGTATCGTGCATTATGCGTATTACTGATATTAACTATATGACTCCGCATTATCATCCAGGAAAAACTATTGTTCCAACCACTAAAGATAGACTCAGAAATAACCTGCCTGATTTATCTCAGCTGCTCTGTGTACCCATAAATACACATGAACTAGATGAAATGACTAGCAACATGGGCACTAATACATTAGACGCTGTTTCCCCCATCAAATTGAAAAAGGTTAGAGGAAAAACATACCGTGCCATGGTACAACAGTAATACCAATTCTCTTAAGAAAGAAACTCATAATCTTGAGTGCAAATGGAGAAAAACTTGGAAGTTTTTAGAATTGCATGAAAAAACAAAACAAAACAAACAAACAAACCAAAAAACAGTATGTCCAACTATAGCAGGCTCTAAAAGCTGCCAGGGCCGAGCATATAGAAAATAACCAAAAGCCACCCGATCTAAATATTCCCTCACAGTTTATAGAAATTACTTTATGAATTTCTTCACTGATAAAATAGATAGCATCAGAAATACAATAACAAATGTAGATTCTACAGCGTCTTGTAATTCGTGGGAAGTCGTGACCTAATGGTTAGAGAGTTTGACTCCTGACCCTAAGGTTGTAGGTTCGAATCTCGGGTCTGGCAATACCACGACTGAGGTGCCCTTGAGCAAGACATCGAACCCCCAACTGCTCCCCGGGCGCCGCAGCATAAATGGCTGCCCACTGCTCCGGGTGTGTGTTCACTGCTGTGTGTGTGTTCACTGCTGTGTGTGTGCACTTTGGATGGGTTAAATGCAGAGCATGAATTCTGAGTATGGGTCACCATACATGGCTGTATGTCACGTCACTTTTTTTTCTCATTTTTTTTTCAGCTTCATTCATCGCACCCAAAGAAAAACCACAGTGCTTTATAACAATAGGACAGGAAGAGCTAAATAAACTTATCAATGCTTCTAAACAAACATGTTTATCTCTATGAAGAATTTCAGTCGGGTTTCAGGCCCCATCATAGCACAGAAACTGCACTTGTTAAAATTACAAATGACTTGCTTCTTGCGTCAGACCGAGGCTGCATCTCATTGCTAGTTTTACTTGATCTTAGTGCTGCGTTGGACACCATAGATCACAACATACTCATAGATAGATTACAAAACTATACAGGTATCCAAGGGCAGGCTTTAAGATGGTTTAGATCCTACCTGTCCGATCGCTAGCACTTTGTTTATTTAAATGGGGAGTCATCTCAGTTATCACCAGTAAAGTGCCTAGGTGCCTAGGTCCTCTGCTATTTTCAATATACATGTTGCCCCTTAGTAATATTATTAGAAAATATGGGATTAGTTTCCACTGTTATGCCGGTGATACTCAACAATATATCTCAACGAGACCAGATGAAACTTCTAAATTATCTAAGCACGTGGTTCCCAATCCTTGTGCTGGAGAACCCCCAACACTGCATGTTTTTGGTGTCTCTCTTATCTGACACACACATTTGAGGTCTTGGAGTCTTTGCTAATGAGTTGAATCAGGTTTGTTTGAATAGGGAGACATCTAAAATGTGCAGTGTCTGGGGTTCTCCAGGATCAGGATTGGGAAACACTGATCTGAGCTAACAGAGTGTGTTAAAAATGTAAAAGATTGGATGACCAATAATTTTCTCCTGTTGAATTCGGATAAGACAGAGATATTACTTATTGGACCAAAAAACAGTACACAGAATCTCTTGGATTACAATTTGCAACTAGACAGATGTACTGTTACTTCCTCTACAGTCAAAAATCCGGGTGTGATATTAGACAGCAACTTGTCTTTTGAAAATCATATTTCCCATGTTACAAAAACAGCATTCTTCCATCTTAGAAACATTGCCAAGCTACGGAACATGTGACCTGTTTCTGATGCAGAAAAGCTAGTTCATGCATTCATGACCTCTAGACTGGACTATTGTAATGCACTGCTAGGTGGTTGTCCTGCATCTTCAATAAACAAGCTACAGATAGTCCAAAATGCAGCGGCTAGAATCCTTACCAGGTCAAGAAAATATGATCATATTACCCCAATCCTACAGTCTCCGCACTTGTTACCTATTAAGTTCTGTATCAGTTACAAATTAGTTACTTACTTTTAAGGCCCTTAATGGTTTAGCTCCTGCGTACCTAACTAGTCTTCTACCAACTCTTATCACAAAACGCTGGACTTTTGGTAGTACCTAGGATAGCAAAGTCCACTAAAGGTGGAGCTTTTTCACATTTGGCTCCCAAACTCTGGAATAGCCTTCCTGATAATGTTCGGGGTTCAGACACACTTTCTCTATTTAAATCTAGAATAAAGACACATCTCTTTGGCTGAGCATTCAAATAATGCATCTCATAACCTTGTACTGCATTTATATCTGATCAAATGCACATTATTATTCTTTAGCTTGGGTTAAACAAATCAATTTTGCTTGGTTGGAACAGCAGCTATGCTAATTATGTCTCTATTTGTTTCTCTGTTTCTGCCACAGGATTGACACGAGCTTCAGTCTGGATCCAGAACACCGGAGAAGAGATGATGCCAATCCTGAAACAACATAAACTACCAATTTTTGCTACAAGGTTGATTGCAACATACAATCATTGCTGTTAATAGTGTTCGTCGTCTGTTTGATTACCTTTTTAATTGATTTTTCCATACATTTCTGCCATATGTACATTAACTGACATAGTCATCACTGATAAACTACTAAATATATTCTAGAAACTGAATTTTCTGTAAAGCTGCTTTGCACTGATTTGTATCATGAAAAGTTCTATACAAATAAACTTGAATTTAATTGAATTCTGGGGGGCTTTACCTTGGAAAGCATCCACTGTGAAGAAGGACAAACACAAAGTGAGCATTTGTAGGTAACCAACATTTATTTACCATTATCAACTTTACAATAAAACCAGTAACATCTTTAAACATTAGCAAAATAAAGAACAAAATTGGTCAAATGTATTTACAGAGACCAAAAAGCAGATCAAGGCTCACATTTAACACATAACAACTCTGCTTCTTTTAAAACTTCAAATGTGAACATAGCAAGCTCAAATGTGTTTTTATTTAGTTTTTTTTTGTTTTTTAAAGCCAAGATGAAAATTAAAATGCGATTTCAAACAAACGAGACAAAGCCTTCTGGATATTTAAAATGGTTCTCTATACACCACAAAATACTTAAATTTGGGTTAAAATATAGGAATGTAGAAAGTTGGCAAGTCTTTTTCGATTTCCTTTTTTTTTAACAGTCATTATATGTGGTGATGTTGATCTTGCACAATTCATTGGTAAAGTTGCATCTATTCTGTGGTGGGCTTGAAAGATGCTCCTCCTTGATCCCATCCTCAACTCACTCTTGCGTTGACATCCCGCTTCCAAGAGGTTTCGGCCTTCGCTCGGAAATTCCACATCTTTGAGCCATTATCAGGGAAGTGAACTAGTGAATCTAGTCTGTCATTTGTTGTTAATCTTGAAGAAAGTGGCACGAGGAGTCTTTTTTCACATACATGTGTATATATACATATACATATATCCATGTATATATACATATGTATACATATACACATATATATAAATATAGATTTTTTTCTTGGAAAAACAGTTCACAAAGTCCTTTGTGAAGTACAATCACTCCTTCTGTTCGGATGGTGCAGGTGTTGAGCTGGTCTCCTCTGTTGGTTTTGTGGGCTCTGCAGCAGGTGCAGCAGCCTCTTCCTTGGGGGCAGCAGGTTCCTCAGCCTTGGCAGCGGGTTCCTCGGCCTTGGGGGTCTCTGCAGGGGCGGGTGTCTCCTCAGCCTTGGCCTCCTCCTCTTTCTTCTCCTCAGCGGCCGCCCCGTTCTCCTCCGGCTTCTCTTCGGCGGCCGGAGCGGCATCAGCGGCAGCCTCTTCCTTCACCTCGGCGCTCTTCTTGTTCTTCTTCAGCGAGATGCCTTTGAATTTGAAGGAGTTCTTCAGGGAGAACTTCTTCTTCTTCTTTTTGGGGGTCTCCTTGGTGGCCTCGCCTTCAGGTTTGGCAGCCTCTCCCTCGGCGGCGGGTGCGGGCTCGATGGCATCACCGGCTCCAGCCTCAGATTCCTTGGCTGCCTCCGCAGAACCGTTGGTGGTGGCGGCGTCTCCCTCTGCCTTGGCAGAGACGTCACCATTGGTCTTAACGTGGCCGTTCTCCTGAGAAAGGAAAATTAAATTGTCAGTTTAATAATGCTGCACAAACGAATATAGATAAATATTTACTACGGGTCTACTATATATGTAGCAGGGCATTCCTTGAATCGTCGACGGACACATCAGTGACTCGTCACGTAAATAATGCATGTCTTCGAGGTGACGCCTTGCAGTAGCGCGCACCGCCGAGCGAGGGCGCTAGAGCCGCACACAACGCACACAATGCCAACCGAAGACGACAGCTTTGGAACAAAAGACTGAGATCGAAAAAATTTCATTGAGCTTCATTCACTATTTACTCATCGACGATAGAATAACTACAAACGTCGAATTAAATAAGTGACTTGAAATATAAGTACAGTCATTGATAAGAATGGGTTTTAGTCACGTATTACCCCAAAAGCTTGACCAAATGTGGACTCTCGTCTGAGTGTCTAGACTTTAAAGCCCGAGCGTCTGCAAATTAAGACTCCTAGAGATTCACACACACACAAAAAGCTCAATCCGATATAATATCATACAATATTTAGAATGTAAAGAATTAAAAAAATAATAATAATAAATAAATAATAAACTAAACAAAAACATAATATATGTACCCATTTAAATATACGAAATACTATGATAAATATAATAAAAAAGGAAAATGATTTAAAAACACTACACTGTATTCTCAAATACCAATTACAACCAAATTTTCCAAATTGATCGCAACCCCCTGCTGTTAACTCATGCATAGTGAATACGTGCAGCATCCTCCTACAAGGGGATTGAATGGAGATCGCATGGTAACAACACCGACCGTCTCCAAGCGCTAGAAACAGACTTGAAAGACCAAAATAAATCGTGAACAAGCAGGACAAAAGCATCCGTTTTTCAGCGCGAGACAGTAAACCGTGTCTGATCAGCCTAATGCAATTTGCGTAATGAAATCGTTCGATTTTTTTCCGCGTGCCACGAGACATGAAATAATAAATAAGACCATGCATGAATGGCAAACTAATATTTCCTTCTTTTTCCACGAGAAATCGCCGTCTTCTCTCTGTTTCATCGCACTCAGCGCGATGGTTAAATCGCAACTCTCGCTGAAGCACTTGTTGGTCAGATGTGGGTGTGTCGCAGATGGAGATGAATTACCTGTCCGTTAGTCTTGACGGCAGCCGGGTCAGCTTCGGCGGCTTTCCCCTCCACAGCCACTCCTCCCTTAGATGCCTGGGATCCCATTATGCTTAATGTGGTTTTAAAGTAAATTAAAAAGAACTCAAATTCAGGTAGGTGGGGAAAAAAATTAATCCAGACCAACGGGCGTAGCGTGCATCCAAAGGCGCGAGGAAAGTGTGATTTCTGTTTTCCCTTTAATAAGGAAACCTTGAGATGATCCACTCCAGCCTTGCACCCGTGAGCGTCGAGGGCGACCTACTACTACCAGTCCTAGTGTACAGCGCTTCAAGATAACCAAAGCCCCGCCCATGGGCGTGCCTCAGTCAAGTCAACCAATCTGAAACACGCCCCGCCCACTTATTTTACAGTCCACGTCCCACCTCTTTGGACTTCGCATTAGGTCCAAAGAAATAAAAAATGGCACCAGACTGGAAAGAAGATGGAACCGACAGGGTGACTTGTTGAATTCTCTGGTTACTGAGAGCAATGGGGCTTCAGTTTAATTGAACCCATTGAACTACACTCTAAAACTAAAGCATTTAGGACTGGTGAATGTGCCTGGAGTTCATTATACTCGATTGACTGTCTTCAAGACGACACTACCATTTAATGATTAATATCAGTGCATACTTTCACCCACTTCTCTGATAAAAAACCTGAATGCTTCATTAAACTATTCACGGTCAACAGTGAACGCAATGTTTACTACAGAACTGAATTAACTGTTTAGATTACACTGTAAGCTATCTTTTACATTCTGGCTTATACAATTTGAGGATTTTTTTTTTCATTATTAATTTCTATTATAGATTGTGTATAATGGTAATTTGCACACAATATTTATATCTGTGGTATCAATACAGCAGCTCATTTCAGTGTTGAATTAAAAAATCAACGCGTGTGAAAAATATTTTTTGCTTGAAATGTTTAAATGTATTATTTTTTACAATGAACTGCATAACATGACAAAGGATAAATGTGGATAAGCAACAGCAAAAGTGTGATTTACAAGTGTGACACATGGAATAAATACTGCACCAAATAATGTTTTCTTGTCACATTAATAAGTAACAGATGAATTTGCACCAGACTACCATAAACTTTGATTGGACTCATGACCTTTGGCCATAAGAAAAGATATGAGAAGAGACATCTCCTCCCTTTTAACAGTTGATAAGCCGATTTATTTTACGACCTCGTCTATGCACGATTTTATGGTTAGTTCATTTTATTATTTGCGATTAGCATGAGAACAGACTTGTTACCCATTTTGAGGCACGTAATCAGTTGAGAAATGCTGTTTTATTGGTTCTCACTGTTTATATTGATGATCAGATCTTTTCAAAGTGCCACCAAGGATTCCCTGAGATATACTGTATTATACAACATATAAATCTTTATCCAATTTTTTTCTTTTTCTTTCTCTTTCTTCTCTCTTCACGTTTCCTTCTTGTTTTTTATTTTTATTTTTTATCTTTTCTCTTCGGCCTTGTAAATGACATTAAGTCTAAACTGTTTGTGGAGGAATGCGAAGCATGCAAACGCTCACGAAGAATGTTTCACCGCATCTGCATCTCGCCACTTTCTCAGAATGTCCTCAGGGAGGGGGAATGGGGCAGAATACGTTTTTTTGTGTATGTCAGATGAGAGAATGTAATGAATAAGCTCATATACTAAAACAGTCTCCTGTTCTTCTCCAGGGAGAGAGTTGGGGGGTTGGGAGTGATGGAGTGAAGAGAAGAAGGGGGGGTTCTTGTGTCCAGAGCTTTTGTGATGTGGTTCATTTTCTTGATGACGGGTCAGGGCACATCACCTCATCTTCCATGTGTCAGAGTCTCACTTTCCCCTTTCCTAATGGCTGAAAGGCCTTTATTGTCACCAGATCATTCGAAAGTTGGAAGGAAAAGTATATGGTTGGCGTCCTCCACAGTGAAGCCTGCAGTTCACACCTTCCATACAACAGAGAATCTGCTTTGGCCTTGGTTTTTTAATCCCTGGGAGATCCATGGCCAGACAACAAATAGCTCCTGCAGGAGCAACATCTCGCATATGAATGTCAATGGGTGTGTTGATATGCCAATGGTAGGCCCATCAGGCCGGGCAGGGCAGGTGAGAAGTGGTTTTCAGTCACCGTTGAGCCCTGTGACTGTTTTGACTACAGCAGGGGGCGAGAGAGGAGGATGGTGTGAATGCGGGGGTTGGTTGCCCTACAGCATTATGGACTCAACTGAAGCTAGATGCTGACTTTACAGAGTCCAGTTCAGGGAACACTGGGGGAAATTTGCCAAGGAAAGAATAAATGACACATTCAAGTCTCATAGAATTGTTCCCAACCATAGCAGGGTTTTTTTTTTTTTTTGGTAGGCTCAGTGGTTACCAATGTGACCTTTAGGTCAAGTGAGCAGAGTTCACATTCCTCTGAGTTTCCCAGATCCCCCTTGGTGCCTTTAACAGGCTTCTGAGCTGATGTGCTGCCCATCTCAGTGGAAATATCTCAGCATTTATCAGCCTTTTTCTTATTACATGTGTCATGTAATAACTAAAAAATCATGGCATGTTATCCCATACTGTTATTACTTCTTCTAATTTATGTGCACAAATAGAGCTATACATAACATTAAACAGCAATTAATCTACATTAAAAAATGTGGGGTCAGAAAGATTTTTCAATATTTTTGAAGGAAGTCTTTTATGCTCACCAAGGTTACATTTATTTGATCAAAAATAAAGTAAAACAGTAATGTGACTTATGATTACAATTTAAAATAAGTGTTTTCTATTTGAATTTTCAGCATCATTACTCTCAAAAAAATATTACTAAATTAATAAATAAAAAAATATAACACCATTAAATCAAATACCAACAACTTCCTTACATAGAAATATTTCCATAGTAAAATGGGTTTAAAAAAAATGATTAATTTCTTAAATAAAAAACAAACAAACAAATAGATGTCTTAACCCGAACCTTGGTAGTGTACATTCCATTAATTCATTCCAAAAATCTTTAAAATATGAATAATGTTGCATGGAAATGTGATATTCTTTAGTGATTACAAAAGTTGTCAGAGATCAAAGATCAAATGTGTGAAACACATAGAAATTAATTGTTTTTCTGTGCATCCAGGATTTGTAAAATCTTCGTTTAGATCTTGGAGAGCTTGTGGAGAGAATCATTCCATCCACAGTGAGGGAAACAATTATAGATGGGCAGATAACAGAAAACATGTCTGTGTGTGTCATGCAAGAAACATGGACTAAACAACAGCACACTCTCAGGAGCATGTGAGCTCTAGCGTGTGATCGGTTCAATCCATGATAATTATATAGGTTATGTTATTTTGTATAAGACCAAGGGCAAGACTCCATGACTCAGCAGAAGACACCGCACTCAGGGTCTCCTCCGGGTGTGAGAGGCGAGAGCTTTAAGACAGAGTGCACTTTTAAACTTTAAACTCAGCTGTCTGGAAGAGAAGTCAGCACATGTTTTTGCTCCGGTGTCCTCTGAGCAAACTTCGCCCCCGTTGGAAGTGAGAGCACGGGGGAGGACATTGAGGGGAGGTGCATGACCCACTCTAAACTCTGTCTATTTCTGATGCTTAATAGCATATCTCTTTCTCTCTGAGATATGGCCTATGGGCAGCTGACTGGTTTCTGCTATACTCAACGTGGGGCATCTTATCTCTTTCTTGTTTTTTTTTTTTCTTTCTTCCAAACACTCAATGGCCCTTTTTGTTTGGTTGCCCAGATTTCATGCCTGAACACAGAGTGAGATTTATATCCTCAAAAGGCCCTATTGTTCTCCATTCAGAAGGCAACTGATGAGCATCACAAGCTGGGATGAGGGGAGGGAAGGGAGAGAGAGAGACAGAAAAGAGATGTAACATTGTATTGCTTAATAAATCGATGCATCCCAAATTACTCACTCAGTACAGTTTCAGACATCGACAACTTTACACGAACATCACCCCTTCTTCTTCCTCCTAACAAACAAAAAATACTAAAAAACAAATAAGCAGCAAAAAAAACTTCTTTTACAAAAAAATGCCAACAAATAAAATTTTTTTTTTCCTGAATTTTCTGGTTTTCGTGAGTTTCAACACCAGAGGTGGCTTTTAGCTCATTAAACGCACTCTGCTATTATCTAAAACATGTCTGCTGCTTTAATCTGGCCGCCGTCCTTGATCAGTAAGACGAGATAAGAATCTCCGGAGACAATGGCAGCATATGGCATCGCTTTTAATTAGACAGATGTTCAACTCAGGCAGAGATGAAGGCAAGAAAATAATCGTGACTGTAGCTTTGAGCTTTAGTATGCTGGGGGGTCAAAAGGCTAAAAGGTCCTAGATGTTTTGTATAAAGCCTGACTAGCATGTCACAATAATAAACTATCTGGTCTGGAAACAAAATTTAGAGAGCTGCATCACACGCTGCCATACGGGCAGCTCCTCACACTCCAGATTTTGATGCATTTAAAACATCTTTTCATCCCACAAAGAGTTTTGAAATCAATGAAAATGCTCTGGGTTTGTATATGCAGAATTGCACAGGGCAGTTCAACACAAAATGTATTTTTTTTACAAAATAATGTAAAAATTTGTCATAATTTACCCTCAAGACGTTCCAAATTTGGCATGTTCTACATAAAAATAATCTTTCTTAAATAAATAAATACATAAATAAATAAATATTTGGTAGCACTATAGATTATATCACTATTCACTAATAAGTTATTGCTTATTAGCTTGCTTATTACTTGCATATGGCAGTTTATTAGTACTTATAAAGCAGATATTAATGCCTTATTCTGCTTGACCATATTCTACATCCCTTGATCCTACCCACCCAATAGTTAAACATAACTACTACAACAACTACCGTACTAACTATTAATAAGCAGAAAATAAGGAGTTTATTGAGGGAAAACCCTTTATTAATAATGAATATGTGTTCCCTAATCTAAAGTGTTTTGGTGAACTTTCCCTTTCATCATCACCAACAGTAAAGTCCCTAAACAAGGGACTTTAATCCATCAAACATTCCCTTCCGTTCCCTTGAAAGGAACATGGTGTATTTCATTGCAGCAGCACATGGCAAATGTTAGTTTCGTATTGCCACTGACCCTGGAAAACACCTGCTGTACCCACATGCACATTAAGAAGTATTCGTGATGCTTTGACAGATACACACCCCGCCTGTATTTGCAAACTAACTAGCATGTGATAAAAGCCTAAGGTGCTTTCTGCACTGTGACAGTCACTGGGAATCCCTCAGATGAGTTTATTATTTCAACATTTACTCTCAGAGCGTGGCTTTCTTTTTAGCTTGTGTCACATCACAGCCATGTCAGTTTCTGCTTTTACTTTCCCTTTTCGTGTAACCTCCCCACAACAGGCTGCATCAGCAGTATCTAAGAAATTCCAGAGTGCAAATTCCAGCAAGTAGGCCAATTAGCCATTAAACAGAGTGAGATCAAATTTACACGGGCATTTCTGCTTCGGTAAGTACCCAGCTATTCATTGAGCGGAAGGTCCTATATTACATTAGAGGCGACTGTTGACCATCTAATAGTGTTTACTTCATATTTGCTTGCTCATTCTGCAAGAGCCTAGCCCTTCTTGATAACCCAGCTGTTTAAATCACAACAAGGTGGATTTGTTATTTAAATGTTATTATCTACCACCTATCACACATTCTCCTGACCACTAATGAGCCAGACAATGGTCCTCATGTCCTTTAGCATGGAGACACTGAAGCATCTGTCTTACTGCAATCTCCAAATGAGAAAAATGGTTTGTTTACTGCATGGAGGAGAGATACTGTGAATTGAATTACGACACTGCTCAAGCTGTCTGCGTATTGCGAACAGATGCATGTCTTTCGCATGCTGCTGCTCTCAGGCCCCCTTCACACCTGGATTTTGGTGATTGATTTATAATCGGATTTAGCTGCATTAAAAGCCACGTCACAGCATATCATGATCGAATCACTGAAACCACGTTCACCTACACAAATATGAGTTAAAGCAAATGCATTTTCAGTATTTGCATGTACAGTGGGTATAGAAAATAATCACCCCCCCACGCCCTTTAAAAAAAGCCTTTAAAAATGATCACATTTTGCTGAAATAAAAATGCACACAGTTTTTGTTTTGTCCAGTTGTATTTACTCAGTGCAACTTATAACATCCAAGTGAAGGATATAACACCAACAAATCAGAGAAAAAAAATAAAAACCTTCTAAACTCTGGTGTAGCTAATCACCTTTGCAATGGCACACAAAGCCATTTGACGTTCAGATGTGATCAGCTTTGGTCATTTTGATTCGCTCAGCATGAAAAGAGCTTTCCTGGAGCATGTCAGTTCTTGTAGTGCAACTGAAGCAAACCATCAACTATGGGTGGGAAAGCATTTTCAAAAGATCTCTATCCAAATAACAGCATTCCTCCAGTAAAGCATGGAGGTGGTAAGATCCTGTGGTGGGGTGTTTCTCTGCAGCAGGGACTGGAGCATTTCTTGTCAGGATAGAAGGAAAAATGGATGGGGCAAAATACAGTCAAATTCTTGAGAAAAATCTGCTGCCTTCCGCCAGAAAGTTGTCAATGGGAAGAAGGTTTACCCTCCAACATGTTAATGACCCAAAGCACACAGTGGTTGAAGGAGAAAAAGGTGAATGTCCTTGAAGGCCTCGTCAGAGCTCAGACTCACTGTAAAGCTCACTGAAAATCTGTGGAATGACTTGAAGATTGCAGTCCACAAAAAATCACCATCAAATTTAACTGAACTTGAGCAGTTCTTTCATGAAGAGTGAGCAAATATTGCAAAGTCTAGATGTGCAAAGTTAGTAGAGACTTAGTAGAGACTAAAGGCTGTAATTAAAGCAAAAGGTGATTCAACAAAATACTGACACAAGGGGTTCAATGATTTTTGCTTTGCAGCCTGAAATTATATTAAAATATTACCGTAAAATATTTAAATGACGTGTCAATGGTTTTTATATTTAGTAAATTATTTTGTCACCCATCAATGTTTTAAAATATAATCAATTTAAGTTTTTTAATATCCTGTAAATTATTATTTTGAATTATATGTCAATGTTTTTAATATTATGTAGATGATGAATTAATAATGATAAAACACAAGCACCTAAATATTGTTTTACATTTTGTTAGGTAAGTGAGATTGTATCTTGAAATGCAATATGTATATACAATACAATGGAGCTAAAGAATATCTATGTACAAACGAGGTACAAAATGCATGTTAATGTCAGGCGTAAAATGTACTTCTCCCTGTCTCTGTCTCAGAAACCTCACACACCTCTGATTTCACCTACCACATGAAACCACTGTATTCAGAGTATAATTCAGAGAACTGTGTATAGACGCTGCCACGAATAGCCTGAGGCTAGAGATTGATACAAGGAGCACAATGCAGACACAGGAGAGTCAGGAGATAACATACAGGCCAGCCAGAGTGTTCCAGCCACTGCCATTTTGATGGACTGTGGGCAGAATAGATTTAGGTGCACAGGCCAACCACTTTTCAAATCCCTTTGCCTTTAGTAAAAATAAAGAAATAAATAAAACGCAGAATCTCTGTCCATCTTTGCATGGTCTATCAATGCTGTCCTTATTTTAATGGCTTTGCTCCTCTCCCTGATTTTCATTCTGTTTCTCCTCTCTACTTCTCATCTTGCACTAGATCTGGGAGAGCAAGAGAGAAACGTGAGGACGTGGGCTAAATCTACTCACATGTATATAAAGGTTATTTTTATTTTCAAGCGTGGGGCAGAGCTCCCCCCCACACACATTCACCCACACACACAAGCACATGAGGAAGTGAATGAGCCTTTATAGGAAACACATCCGCATTCAGTAGACACATCTGATCAAAGACATTTTGCGTAACATTTTTTTTTGAGTTTTACAATTATAAGCTAAATTTACAGTGAAATTAATTCAAATTAATATTGTTTATATAAATATTTATTATACTATAAGGTTAATGATTTAAAAAAATCCCTATAACCCTAAGTGTTAACCACCCAAAACCGTAAATACCTTAATAATGCCACATAAACCACCCATTACAACCTAGTGATGCCTTAGCAACTAAACACCCTAGAGACACCCTAGTAATGTCCTAGCAGCCACCCAGATCACACTAGTAATGCCTTAGATACATTAATATCCTTAAAAAACACCCCAGAAATGACCAAACATCCATCCAGAGTGTCTTACTAATGACCTAGCAACCACCCAGAACACCCTAGTAATGCCTTAGCAACTACCTATAACATCCTAGAAATAGCCTAATACCCTAGTAACCACCCAGAACACCCTAGCAATGCCTTAGATGCCTTAATATCCTATAAACACCCTAGTAATGCCCAAGCAACCACCCAGAAAACCCTAGTAATGTCTTAGATGCCCTAATATCTTATAAACACCCTAGTAATGCCCAAGCAACCACACACAACATCCTAGCAATGCCTTAGATGCCTTAATATCCTATAAACACCCTATTAATGCCCTAGCAACCAACCTGAACACACTAGTAATGCCTTAGATGTCTCAATATCCTAAAAAAAACACCCCAGAAATGACCAAACATCCATCCAGAGTGTCTTACTAATGACCAAGCAACCACCCAGAACACCCTAGTAATGCCTTAGCAACTACCTATAACATCCTAGAAATAGCCTAATACCCTAGTAACCACCCAGAACACCCTAGTAATGCCTTAGCAACTACCTATAACATCCTAGAAATAGCCTAATACCCTAGTAACCACCCAGGTCACCCTAGTAATGCCTTAGCAACTACCTATAACATCCTAGAAATAGCCTAATACCCTAGTAAACTAACACATCATTGAAACGCATAAGTAATGACGTAACAACTACCAATAATACCCTAACAACACCACAGCAACAACCCAGAACACCTAAGAACATTCAGACCACCTTAGCAACTCCATTGTAATGTCAGGCTTACTGTTGATCACATATAAAATTATGCACTACTTTTTGTTTGTAAGACTATCTGGGTTGCAGTGCACAACTGATTAATTTTAAACACATCAACCTGTTGTTAAGTTTCGATCATGCCTTGTATTTTGGGTTCGTGCAGCTGCGCAGCTCACACAAACAAGCCTGTTTACAACTTTGTCGTATACAGGAATAAGGTCAGTGGCACGCTCACGTGTCAGAAAAAATTGCACTAACGCTTCACCGTTTAACAGCGCTGTGGACACAGAATTGTGTAACCCAGTTTGTGAATGTGTGATCTTACATGTGGGTGTGTGTAGAGCACTAACACTTGTGCTAGCAGATATACAGGCTACATACTCATTTTGTTATCACTGGATGAGACAAAATGACCGAATGAGTGACACTGTAAAATTCTTTTTCAAGGTTATAAATAAAACAATGATTAGGCCTACTGAAGAAAATACAATTTCAGTCTTTCTATTTAAAAATTTCACATTGGATTCAATGTTACTTCCAGATACCTTGTAAATATTAGTGAAATGTACTAGCAATTTCCGAGTGAAAAGTGTTTCACCATTTTTTTCTTCAATATTAGGCTCATACAAGAACCAAAGCAGCCGGTTCTCTTTAACCCCGGAGGTTGCAGACACCTTCATCGACAGAAAAGAAGAAAGCACTCCCGCTGACTGCATTGCATGGTGCTTCACTGCCCGCAACAGTTTGGCATTTTTAAGGTTGATGTCCAACATGAAAGCATGAGGGAGGGAGGAAGGGAGAGAGAGAGAGAGAGAGAGAACAGTGATGCCGAATAACACGATGGCACACTGACCCAGTAATGCTGCAGCTGCACTGCCAGTGGCCCTGCTCTGCCCTACTGAACCGCACTGATTCTCCCCCATACTAAACCCATGCACACACATTCACACCCAGCTGTCGCTTATTTTGTCTGCTCATAATAACCCCCTATTACATGCACAATGATAAAGATAGTGTAAAGAGAAGACAGAGCTGTTTATGAGCAGAAACCAGTGCTGACACACTGCTTTAACACAGCTCGGTTATGAGCGCCGACATAGTACACGCGGAACACACAGCCTCCTTTTCCACCCGCAGCACAAAGGAACAAAATGGAGGAGCAACATGCAGAAAAGGCAGGCATTTAAATGATGGAGCTGTGGCTTTTGAGTTCTAACGCTCAGATAGAGAATAGTGTGCTTTGGCAACCACACTGTGGACTTTCTGGAAAGAGAGATAAGCTCGATTTTGGTTGACATAGGCTAAATCTAATTAATGTCAAATGTACAAAGCAGTAACCCTCCCTGTGTGTGTAAGAGAGCGGGAGGACAGTGTTGGAAAATTCTGGGGTGAAGAGCATCATTTCTCCTGCCAAGAGCAGTAATGAGGCAGTAATGAGAGATACTTTCATCTCTGTTCTTGTCTTCTCATCATTCAGTATGGGTTATCGTGTCATTCTTATGTTTTTGAAATAAGGCTCTTATATGTTCACCAAAGCAGCATTTATTTGGTCAAAGATACAGTGAAAATGAAACATGATCCAATTTAAAACAGCTTTCTATTTTAATTATTTTAAAATGTCATTTATTTCTGTTATGCAAAGCTGAATTTTCAGCATCATCACTGTAGTCTTCAGTGTGTCACATGATCCTTCAGAAATCATTGCAATATGCTGATTTGCTGCTCAAGATTTTTATTTATTTATTTGATCAATGTTGAAAACTGTTTTTATATGCTATATATATATATTGTTTTTTTAATGACTTTACTGTCATTTTTGATCAATTTCATACATCTTTTCTGAATAAAAGTATTATTATTTTTTTTTTTAGAAAAAAGAAGCAATCAAGTATTAACCCATTAATGCCGGCATATTTCCTCAGAGATGTCATGGTGGGTATATATCTGTTTATGGACACTGTCATTGACATCTGACAATGTTCACTAAAGTTTCTAAATGACTACATATGGCAGCATGAAACAAAAAACCCCACATGATACACTATCCAGCAGATTCCTATGATTGTCAGCCTGCTAGTTGTTGACAATATCTCTAGTGTCTGTGGTTCCCCATCATATAGTTACAGATGGAAAAAGAACAGTAGAGCCTTTGGCAACTTTAGTGAGCTTGAAAAGGTTAGGCCTGCAGGCAACTGAAATTTCCAAAGAGATTTTCTCCCAATCTATCATGCCCCATATTCCACTAACAGGATGCTGAGGACTGATCCAGTGCCCGATTCAATGCATTTCCTATGAAGAGGCTGGAAAAGCTGGCTCCATACTAGCACCATCTCAGTTGACTGAAACGGATGCAACACAAAACCAGATATCTTTCATCATAATAAATGATCAACAGACGAGAGAAAGTGCAGAGAGTTTAGAAAAGTTGAGAAATGCTTTATGCAATACTTAAATATATAACTTTATGCAAATACTTAGTAAACACTTAGTAAATAACTTGTAAATAATAATTTTGTCATGTGTGTTGTTTTTTTGTGAGTAGGTTATGTAGTAAGCTATATCATTGTTCAGCTCTCAAGTCAGTGAAAACAGGCCAATTTCTGAGAGAGGTTGTGTCAGGTGCTTCAGCACTATTTTGGTTGCTTACTCTTGCTTTTCCCTGAGCACACATAGTTAATTTCGTTTTCAAACTCCACTAATGGACCTTTTCTATAAAGTGTGTAGTAAAGTTCCACATCAGCAGCATTCAGTTTTTAGGATGAGCTGCACCAGCGCTCCCTTTGCCTCTTTTTGCTTTCCTCAAAGAAATCCAGAACAAATGAAGCAGTGGAAGCAGGCCATTATTCGCTCGTTTGTGCAGATGAAAACTATGTCAAAGGTTCTCTCTACTCAGTGTGAATGGCAGTCAAAATAGGTCACCATGCAACCAAAATTTGAGGGAGAGCAACCCTCATGGCAAAGAAACTCGAGAGATGAGCCAGGAGATGTCTGGAAAGCTGCCCCGTCCCGCTGCGTTGGAGGACATCACAAACCGTGGCTGCATATTAACCCTGAAATGACACTGAAGCCTTTGGGATGATTTCCTCTCACTTATCGCATATGCTGCGATAACAAAACAGCTGTTATCACTCTGTATGGCACAGTGCCATCACAAAAATAGTCAGCGTAGAAGAGGAAGTGGCTACATGGAGGATCTGAGGAAGTAGCCTTGTTAGGGACTGTCACAACAGCTTACTATTTTCATAATGGTTGTAGACCTGCTGTATCTGCGGATGCAAATGCTGCTTCAATGCTGCTTCGCTTGTTGACTGCCTCTAAAATCTGGCCTCGTTAACCCCGCTCTTCATAGGGGTGCGAGACTGAGCACCACCAGCCAGTGCGTTTGTTAGAGCAGGATTCGGTTGATCAGTGGTGACCCGGGCAAATTTTTGAATTGGATGAATGCTTATGTGGCAATTCTGGACGATTCGCACTTGTCCTCCTCTGCCAGCACACGGGTTTGACCTCTCTAAAAGCCATGGTCATAAACTCATTGTCGATACAGTGCCCTAATTAGACAACAGCTCAGTCCAAATGACTGTTTACCAAAGCTTATAGATTTAATTAAATGTCCAAGCCATTTTCAATGACAATGATTGTGTAGAGATGGTACAACAGTATGCTTTGTGAGACAGTCATTAAAACTCTCTTTATGGGACGGCGAGTGGGGGGAGATGCAAAAGCGTTTGAGCTCTCCGGCTTCGGAGCGAGCCTTAAACAAGTCAGGCTTTGTGAAGTTGCAGTCTTTGAAGTAAGCGGGATGCACTGACAGTCCTGAGCAGGAAGTCTGCCAAAAGCTCGTCCCTGTTTTGTCCCTCCCACAATCCTTTGCTCCTCAGATAAGATTACTTGATGTCAGATATTGTCAAAATGCCCTGTCAGAATCTCACTGTCTTACTGGAGTTATTAATAACGTCTGTGGATTGTGTTCAGGCTCATCAAATCATAAAAAGGGGCTGGGTGCAGGCATGTTCAGAGTACAGGTTGAGAAGCCCCTTTAACGTGCAGAAAAACAGAGTAATATAAAATGGAAGCATAGAAATTGCAATAGTTGGGTCATGCTATGAAACTGGCACTTGAAAGATGATTTCAACTAAGTTTAAACATTCAGTCAAACAAATAACGTCACTAAGTGATATTAAATTATGTTGTGCCATCTCAAGTAAAACAACAACAACAACAACAACAAATGGATATAATTAAGCCTTCACAAAAGTAATAGGGCTGACAGTTTTACAGTGTAATTTTAAATGACAAAACTTGTGCTTAAGGCTATGAAACTACAAAAGACTTATTAGAAATAATATTTTATACTGATAGTTCCACTGAAATCCATTTTTTAGTTATTATTTTCTTACTATATAAAATTATGGTAACAGGGCTGACATTTTAGGATCACATTTACTTTCACTCCCTGAAAGGATGAAAATGTCATTATGAAAAGTTTTTTTTCTTCTTTAAAGTACTTTAAAAAAGGGTAAAAATGATGGTAACTGGGTTGACACATTTCCCAGGGAAGAAAAGACTTATTATTAATGCAAACAAACAAACAAACAAATAAATAAATAAATAAATTAATTAATTAAAATAAAATAAAATAAAATAAAATAAAATAAAATAAAATAAAATAAAATAAAATAAAATAAAATAAAATAAAATAAAAATCTAATTATGTATACAGAGAAAATAAAAGCAAAAAGTTTACTGTTATTCATATTTTTCATCAAAATAGAGATATGAACAACTGGTCAAAAGTTTGGGGTCAGTAAGATTTTTATTGAAAGAAATTAATAATTTTTATTCAGCGAGGACACAATAAATTGATCAAAAATGACAGTAAAGACCTTTATTATGTTACAAAATAATTCAAATAAATTCTATATTTCAAATTTCAAAGACATTAATGTATAGACGTATATATGAAATTGCATGAATTTGGAAAGATATTCCTTTAATAAGGACACTGATTATACAGTGATCACTAAATTGTAGCTATAAAATGTATAATACAGTCCAAAAGGAAACAGCACAGCAGGACATGAGTCTGAGATCAGAGAGTGCCGCTACAGTGTTGACATGGTGAGCCACTATATTCGTCTCTCTCTTGAAGGAAAACAGGACTGATGGACATTTGTCTTGCCTCGTTAGCACTCTATACAATTTAAAGTAGGCCATGTTTGCTTTCGATAGGCTGATAAGAACATAAAAGCTCATGAATTCCTTCACTCCTAGTCATAAATAAATGGCAATGACTGTAAACCATTCAACAGCTCAACAAAAAGACTTCAATGACTAAATAGCTCTATTAATTATTTTAGCCATTGACAGAGCCTCATTGTGCTATTTCTCTGTTACAGTTTAAATCCTGTGTTTGTATTTGCCTGTCCAAGGGAGAGAATCTTTTTGGATTGCTTGATCAATATCTCTCTGCAAGAAAAGATTTCTTTCCAGAGTTTGTTTGTGATTCTTTGGTATTAAGCAACACTGTAACTGTAAAGTCAATAAAATCGCCTTCTTGTACAGGATCAGCTGTGTATGGGAATATGTGTGTTCAGAACATAGAATGAAACCCTTTGAGGGACTCTAGGGAATTTCTGGAATTCCCTTGGAATGCCAGGCATTTTAAGGGAGGAGTTAATGAAATCTACCCAGAGGAAGATTTCATAGCTCATGAGACATAACCGAGCACTCATGTTTCATTGTATAAACGTTATTTTAGATGTTTTTCCTAAAATTCATTCAGAGAAAAAATACACCGAAGTGAAACAATCGTTGACAGTAAAGAACAGCACAGTTAGTATGAGCAGCAGGGGTTGTAGGGGTTGGGGGCTGGTGTTTTTTTTATTTTAATAAAATGTATAAAAGTATAAACTATCAGTTAGATGACAGAGGCATGTAGTGGATCATTTACAACAGCAAAGTTTTTATCGTTGATAATTTAGAGGCATTTTTGCATATCAAATATTACACAGTAGGCTTTAGAGTTAAACAACAACATTTAATAAAGCCCTCCAAAATAACTGAATGTAAAATCTCCTGAAGAGCAGCCCCCTCCCACATTCACTCTCTCTCAGCAGAGTGTCTCTGCAGTGGGGTGGTGTCCATGGGAGACATGCGGGGGGCTTTGTCTGACTTCTCATTAGTCACGATCCCCCACTCACAGAGCGGCCATTAGAGGCCCTTCACCCAGCACAGACTAATCACTCAGTCCAGTCACCACTTACACACTATTCCTCTCCCGCTCACTTTCTCTCCCTGCGTCTCTTTGAAATCTCATCACTTCTCCACCACCTTCCTATCCTCGCAGTCATCGTCTCATTTGGCAGACAGTTATATAGGCTATTTACTCATCTGACTGACAATCCGCTATTATTTGGATGTCTGATAATACTGAACGCTCTATCTATTTTGTCCTTCATATCTCCTCTCTCCTTTTCACTCTGTACTCTCACCCTTGGGCATCCATCGCTCCCCCTCCATTTGCCAGTTGGTAGTGGAGTGTGTGTGTAGAGAGGGAAGAGGGGAATGGCGGAGAGTGTTAGTGGGGTGTGTTGTTAATGGTAGTATTGAAGCGAGTCCAGGCAGTGGTCAGTGTGTGTGCTGAGTCAATAACACTGGTCCCTGTGTTCAATAGGAACAATAGGAGGGGTAAGTGTGTGTGTGTGTGTGTGTGTGTGGCGCGAGTGGGGGTAGGGATTGGGTAACAAGCCGACAGCTGGGATCGAGGTTTGGGTGTTGCAGAAGTACTAGCGCACACACATTTTGGGTGTCTGTTTGCGGAGATAAAGAGGAACGTGTTTATAGAGAAATGTTTAATACCACTGAAATTACATGGTGGAAAATGAATCGATTCCTTGTTCCTCTATTGAATTATCTACCCATCACTGATGAGCGAGGGGTTTTGGCTGCTAAATGCCACCAGCCCAATGTGGCTGCCACACTGGCGAACCCCACTGTCTGGGTTACAATGGGAAAGCCCAGACAAGGCTGAGCTCATCCTATCAGGAACTGTCAAGTCAGTAAATGCTTTTTGCCCATTGATGTGTCGGCCAATCAGAGATGGTCCACCTAGTAAATGCTGAGCAACCAAAGACGGAAGAGCTGCTGGGGGCAAGACTGCTACACACCCCTTACTGGAGCACATCTCACCTTCAAAGCATTGGTTCTACCTTCAAAAAATGGATCTTTGGCTTGAAGAAATCACAACTACAAAGGTGTTTCTTAAATGATGCACACTTTTGGCCCTGTGGATATCAATGTCTAAAGGTTTATGTAAATGTATTGCAGTAGAGTTACCATTTTTTTTATTTAATTGTTTATGAAAGTAATAAAAAAGGTCATCTCAAATGATGTATTGTCTTTATCAGCATTTTGGGATAGTAATTTCACAACTAACATTTTCTTTCTTTCTTTTTTTATCATAAAACAGTCTAAGAAATTATTACATGCAGTTAATTTGTCAAAATCACATCTTGATTGGACATGTAACGAAAAAAAAAAATGGTTTACAAGTAATATTTTACCTTGATTTTTTTTTCCACATGTCTGATATTTACTTTGGCAAACAAATGGTAAAAATTACCACCCACCCAAACAATTAATATTTACATGTTTTATGTTTATTACAATATGTATCATTTTCAAAATATATAATAATAATAATAATAATAATAATAATAATAATAATAATAATAATAATAATAATAATAAAAATGCATTTTCAAAAAATTGTATGATGGATGTTCATAGAAAGAATTGACCCAAAACGGCAAAAATAAATAAATAAATAAATAAATAAAATAAAAAATAATAAATAAATAAATAAATAAATAAATAAATAAGAAAACATAAAAGGCATTTGAAAAGCACTAAATATAAATGAAGGTATGATCTAAATAATTATAATAATAACCATCTATATCATCATCATCATCATCTGAAGCATAAAAGTACCTGAACAAATACCCATAAATTTTGTTTTTATTCCTAGTTCATTGCAAGCTGTACAGACAGCATTTGATGTCTCAAACTGTCAAAGCAAAAAAATATTAATGCAGATGCTGTCAACAGAGCTTGACACTTTTGAGGCTTTTTTTTCATAGATCTAATGATCATTTTACCATTGATTGTACAAAAATATTTTTTATATTATACAACAGAGAATGTTGTGATTTCCCCTATAAATAAACCTCATGCTGGTAGACCTATGCTAATATACAGTGAGCTGCTAAATCTAGACACTAGCCTCTAAGGAGCAAGAATGGACAGCTCTGACCTACATTAGCATCAGCGCTAACATCTGAAAACAGCGTGGGCTGAGTAGGCGTTCATTTTTAACTGGAATGCTTCCCATGTCCCACATTTCCACCTCACCAAACATATCTGCCCAGGAATCCCCAGTGAACAAGATGTTTAAGATGAAAAGGCCAGGTGAGACTTTTTTCCAGTGCCAAAGAGAATAAAAGCAGAGCCAGTATTAGTTACTAGTGCTGCTGGCTAAGGCAAACATCACTCTTGCTATTGCTCATACTCTCCCCCACTATTTGTACTACGGGCATGAATGACACCTCAAAATTCGCAGTTTATTGAGGAAAGTTTGTGCTATTTTCTGAATGTTCAGAGTTTGCATGGCAGGAAAGTGAATGTATCTAAAATACAGTCATATGTAGATACTAGAATATCATGAATATTTTTCCATTCAGCACACCCTAGCAAGCACATAGCACACCAAATACCTTAAAAACCACACAGAAACAACCTGGCAACCACGCACAATCCTCTCATTCTGTACGGCTAAGCAGCACTCCGATTTCAACAAAAATCTAGTTTGCAATCATGTGCAATCACACGTTATGTAAAAAAATTCAACTTGCATTATTGCACAGATAAAGAATCAGAAGCTATTCCCATAGGAAAGAAAAATCAAAAGTGAGATCTCTTTAACATCTCAAATATTTCTCCTAGACAGAAATTAGGTTATTTTAAGATTGAATGGAAATTTTTGCTCGAGTCTCCTGCTTCTTAAACTTGTCTTCTGAGACAAAAACACTAACACTCTCGCAGTGGTCTCCTTTAAAGCTTTAAAAGAGATCTCAAGAACATCACACACTGTGCTCAGATATTTCTCCGCTAGAGACTCTGGATCTCTCACATTTGTCTCTTTTAAAGCTTTAGAATACATCTCAACAACATTTTCTCCTTAGTTAGAGACCCAACAACATCACACACTGTACTAAGATTACAACATCACACACTGTGCTCAGATATTTCTCCTTAGTTAGAGACTCTGGATCTCTCACATTTGTCTCCTCCAAAGTTTAGATTAGAGATCTCAACAACATCACACACTGTACTAAGATTTTTCTCAATAGCAAAATAATCTGGGGGTCTCATATTTGTATCCTGTAATGCTTTAGAAGTGATCTCAACAACTTTACAAAGTGTGCATCAAGTCAAGTACTTTAAAAGCAATAAATAAAAGTTGAGAAAATCATAAATTTAGAGTTAAAGGCTATAATTGTTGTTGGAAAATAATAATGTACCGGATGCCTTAATCAAAACTGATCTACAGAAAATGTAACCCTGGAGCTTTCTTTGCTGAAAGGCACATAAATGACTTATGACTCAGTGTTGATTATTAAATGACTAATTTGATTATTAATACATGGAAGAAATGTTTGAGCTCATATTGAGGCATTTGACTTGGTGCACACTTTAAAGTTAAAGTTATTGAGATCACTTCTGAAATTCAGAGGAGACAAATGTGAGAGCTCTCAAGTTTTTAGTGTAGGAGAAAAATTGAGCACAGTGCGTGATGTTGTTGAGATCTCTTCTAAAGATTTAAAGAAGACCTTGTGAGACTGTAAGAGTTTTTGTCACAGGAGAAAATCTGAGAAGCAGGAGACTCAAGCAAAAGTTTCCTTTCAATCCTAAGGTAACCTAATTTCTGTCTAGGAAAAATATTTAAAATGTTAAAGAGATCTGTTTTATTTTATATCCTTCCTTCTGGTTAGCTTCAATGCCATTTATCTACACCATTTCAGTCAAAGACAATATGCATTGTCATATTTGAAGTTGTTTTATGTAGACAGTGTTTTATTGCACGGTAATTTAACAGAGGAAACCATAACCTATATTTACACACATGCAAAAATAGGCTGTACAAGACAAATAATTCAATTAAATTTTTTTTTATAATAAACAAACAAACAAAAAAAAGAAAAAAAAAAAGAAACACTGGGACACTAGTTTTACATTTGTCAAAAAAAAGGTATTGCTCTTATACTAAACATCTTGCACTTGTAAGTCCTTTCTAGTGTGTTTTGAAAATGTGATGTATTCAATGCTGGACATTGAAGATAAATTGAAACATTTAAACTTATAACCCTTGATATTCTGAAATGTTTAATGCTATTTAAATGATAGTTTAAGTATTTACAATATTAGCAAATGTTTAACATTTCTCCTAAAATAAAACTGAAGACATATTAAGACAAAGCTGATATCTCAATGAGAAATATAAGAGAATCACCCCTTACTACCCTGAGCGTAGAGTAACCTCTGTCAGAGCCAGAGCCTTGTGGGCAGCGCATCAATGTGACGGCACAGCCGCACCTCAGACAACATGGGATCGAATCCCAGCTTAAGGTGCTTTGTTGCTCCTGTTCAGTTCTCACCTGTCCAACTGTTTTCTGTCTCTACTCCTACATTGCAATAAAAAAAGCAACTTATAATGGAGTCTTGCAAGAGATTACAGCGAGACAATAAAGAGATCTCACACAGTTCTCTCCCATTGTCATTTTGGATTCCTTTCTTTCAGAACTTTCTCATGTCTCAGTTGTGTCTACTATAATTTCTCCTAAGGATTTTTAGGAGAAACATCTGAGACACTTTTGAGAATAAAATGAGAAATACATGAGAATCATGTCAAGAATCAAGTCTCCTGAGGTTAGAAAGAGCAACCACTGAGCAATAAAATATTCCTATAATGGAGTCTTGATAGAGATTGCAGCAGGACAATAAATATTCAACATCTACTATTCTTCCACCACAACATCCTCTTTGACTCTTTTTTTCTCAAATATTTCTCATGTCTCAATTATTACTAACTACATCCATCCCAACTAATTAATATTAGGAGAAACATCTGAAATGCTGTTGATACTAAAATGAGAGATATGTAAGAATCTCATTTAAGTCTCCTTAGCTTAGGAAAAGCAACCACTGAGCAATACATTTTTCCTATGGGTGGTTTCCATTTTCTCTCTGCACTAACACACCATCCTGTCTCTGTCTTTCTTTCTGCCTTTCTCTTTCCAAATAGTCAAGAAGAACCCACACTGTGATGTGAGATACAAAAGACTGATGAGATGTGTGATAAATAAAGACAGATGAATAAAAGACTGAATACCACATCTATAACTGATTATAATGACCTTTTGATGCATTTCGCAACAAAAAAGCATCAGTGTGATAGACAGAAAGCGAGTTTGAGAAAATTGTGCTTCATAGTGTCTTATTTTAGCTCCCAATTCAATAACAGAATTGTGCAAATGTTGTAATGGCACAAACATGCTCACAAAAAACGCATATTTGTGATTCTGAGCACTAGATTGTAGGGTACACACAGCAGACCAGCGCAATCTGGTGTACTACATTGGGACTGTGATCCAGGCACCTATCAGCTCTTTAAAATGCAGAAAGTGTGCTTGACTGCAGTGTTTCTGGATATATGCCCGGTTATTATACTCTTCTCCATCATTTGATCATCATTTGATGAACTACTGCTGCCATAGTCG